>NC_048299.1:282600449-282697688 GCF_013100865.1 Trachemys scripta elegans | reverse complement strand
CCTTCAACTACCTGAAGGGGGGTTCCAAAGAGGATGGAGCTCGGCTGTTCTCAATGGTGGCAGATGACAGAACAAGGAGCAATGGTCTCAAGTTGCAGTGCGGGAGGTCCAGGTTGGATATCAGGAAAAACTATTTCACTTGGAGGTTGGTGAAACACTGGAATGTGTTACTTAGGGAGGTGGTGGAGTCTCCTTCCTTGGAGGTTTTTAAGGCCCGGCTTGACAAAGCCCTGGCTGGGATGATTTAGCTGGGAATTGGTCCTGCTTTGAGCAGGGGGTTGGACTAGATGACCTCTTGAGGTCCCTTCCAACTCTGATATTCTATGATTCTATGATTCTAGGAACGCAGCTTCACCCTCTCATTTGACTTTACCTCCCATATCCCAGAGGACAGAAGATCAGATTTTAAATCAGTCGTCGAAGGTCAACTGGTGTCTAGGATGGCGCTACAAGCATCTCTGGACATGGCCGACACAGCAGCCCGTACTACCGCAACCGCAGTAGTGATGCGCAGGTCTTCCTGGCTGTCTTCATCTGGCATCCCTAAAGACCTGCAAACCAAAGTGGAGGACCTTCCCTTTGATAAGAATAAACTTTTTTCCAAAAAAACTGATGAAGTCCTTCACACCATGAAAGACCCCAGGGCCACTCTGCACACACTGGGATATACCCTTCCCTCCCCAGGAAGCAACGGTATCAACCTTATCAGATGCCCTGCGCACAACAGTATCACCGGCCCCAGTCGAGATTGTATGATAATGGGAGGAACCGCAATAGACCTCCCTGGCACAGACAAAACCAAGCGCAACTAACTACATCCCACACATCGGGAAACAAACAACAATTTTTAAGCCTTGGTCAGGGGTCTGTGCGACCATCCCTTGGCATCACCACTTGCTCATTTGGTCACTGCCTCCATTTTTTCCACCATGTCTGGCAACTAGTAACACAGGACCACTAGATCCTGGAAATAGTACAGTTGGGCTACTCCATCCCTTTCATTTCATGCCCACCCACCCTTCCCGGTCCCTCTTCAGGGACCCCTATCACAAGCAACTACTTCAAGCAGAGGTGACTCATCTTCTACAGCTAGGTGCAGTGGAACCTGTACTAGCACAACATCGGGAAAAAGGGTTTTACTCTTACTATTTCCTGACCCAGAAGAAAGGCGGAGGATGGCGACCTATACTAGACCTATGAGGACTGAACAAATTTGTACACGTACAAAAATTCAAGATGGTCACATTGGGCAAAATAATACCTGTGCTGGAACAAGGGGACTGGTTCTCAGCCCTCAACCTACAGGATACTTATTTTCATATACCAATGCACCCAGCACACAGACACTTTCTGCGATTCACAGTAGGGCACGACCACTTCCAATACAGAGTGCTACCGTTCGGACTCTCCACAGCACCGTGAGTGTTCTCTGGTGTGAGAGAGAGAGAGAGAGAGAGAGAGAGAGAGAGAGAGACTCGCAGTAGTGGTGGCCCACCTACACAAACACAGAATTATACTTTTCCCCTACCTAGACAACTGCCTTATCAAAGGCCGACCATACGAAAAGACATTAGAGGCCACTCATTTTACCATCTTCCTTTTCCATAGTCCAGGCCTGCAAATAAACTTCCAAAAATCCACCCTGATACCCACATAGCAAATTGAGTTCATCGGGGCGCATCTGGACTCAGTTTTGAGCAGAGCCTCACTTCCACACACCAGATTCCTCACCGTCACACACCTCATACACAGGTTATCCATTTGTCCCAGAGTGGAGAAAAGAACATGCCTGCAGCTTCTTGGTCACATGGCATCCACCACCTTCATGGTCAAATATGCTAGACTACATATGAGGTTCCTTCAGGGTTAGCTCAGCTCCATATACAAACCCAGCAGGCACAGCCTCCATGTGACGCTAACTCCTCCAGCAAAGGTATTAGTCTTCCTACAATAGTGGACAAAAACAGGAAACATGCACAGGTGTCCCCTTCTATCAAAATTCCCCTGTGCTCATGCTCACAACAGATGCTTCCCTGATAGGCTGGGGAGCACACCTGGGAGATCACACATCACAAGGCAGATGGTCCCTGTAAGAGACGCGTCTACACATAAACCTTCTAGAGCTCAGAGCAATCAGATATGCTTGCCTCCACTTTCTCCCAATCATAAGGAACAAATCTATTTGAGTCTTGACAGATAATATAGCATGCGTGTTCTACATCAACAGACGGGGGAGCGGGGAACGCAATCGCACTCCCTGTGCACAGAAGCCATCCAACTATGGAATTGGTGCATACAACATCGCATAGAGATCACTGCTTCCTACCTATCTGAGTGTCAGAACGCTACCACTGACATACTCAGCAGACACTTCTCACAAGAACACGAATGGGAATTACACCCCACGATACTGCGACAGCTCTTCTCCCACTGGGGCACCCCATCTTTAGATCTGTTTGCCACAACACAAAACTTAAAATTCCATCTATTCTGCTCCAGGGCAGGACTCGGGACCACGTCCCTCGGAGACACGTCCCTCATTCCGTGGAACAAGACACTCATGTACGCTTTCCCACCGGTCCCACTGATACACAGAGTCTTGCGCAAGATCAAAGAGGACAAGGCCAGGGTCATACTTATTGCCCCAGCCTGGCCCAGACAGACAAGGTATCCCTACCTGCTGCGCATGTCCATCCGCCCTCCAAGAATTCTTCCCAAGAGACCGGATCTGCTCTCCCAGGGCAACGGTCAGATTCTCCATCCACAACTGCAGAAGCTCCATCTGACGGCTTGGTTCCTTCATGGTTCCAAACCCATGAACTAGCTTGTTCGGAGCAGGTCCGACACATCCCCCTGCACAGTAGATGAGACTCCACTCGTAAGAGTTACCTGCAAAAGTGGAAACGATTCTCCATATGGTGCTCCAACAGAAATTTGCCACCCCAACAGTGCGCCTCTCCCTGATATCTTGGACTGCCTCTTACAACTAAAAAAAGATGGACTATCGCTCAGTTCTATCAGAGTACACCTCACGGCAGTTAATACCTTCCATGACACGCTGGACGGGTTTTCAGTTTTCACCCACCCCACCATAAAACGCTTCCTCACAGGCCTTCAAAACCTTTATCCTGAGATTCACCTACCCACAGCTACCTGGAATCTGAACCTAGTTCTCCAAGGTCTCATGAAACCTCCCTTTGAACCACCGGCTACCTCCTCCATACCACACATGTCCATGAAAGTAGCTTTCTTAGTCTCCATAACGTCGGCAAGAAGGGTCGGGGAAATAAGCGCGCTAATGGCCTACCCTCCCTACACAATTTTCTTTAAAGACAAGGTTACAATGCGACTCCATCCCAAATTTCTTCCCAAGGTGGCGTCCACCTTCCATCTCAATCAGCCAGTACACCTACCTGCATTCTACCCCAAACCTCATAAGAACCCACATGAAGTGGCATTACATACTCTTGATGTCTAGGATGACAAGTTTGCAAATGTGAAAAATCGGGACAGAGGTTGGGTGGTAATAGGCACCCATGTAAGAAAAGCCCCAAATATCGGGACTGTCCCTATAAAATTGGGACATCTTGTCACACTTTTGATGTCAGATGTGGAATTGCCTTTTATTTGGACAGAACTAAGGCATTCCATAAATCTCCTAGACTATTCGTGTCCACGACCGAACGATTGAAGGGTGCTGCTATTTCCAAGCAATGAGTCTCCAAGTTGATATCTGAATGCATTAAGTCCTGCTACCAGACCCAGATTGCTCAACCCCCCAAGAGCATCAAAACACACTCTACCCAGAGCGATGTCAACATCCGTTGCATTCCTGCAAAATGTACTTATTACCGACATATGCAAGGCGGCCACCCGGGCATCAGACCACATGTTTGCCAAACATTATGCTATCACACAGGACACTACAGCAGACACCATAATAGGCCACACAGTACTGTCTACTGTTATCAGTGACGCAACTCCACAGTCCCACCAACCATAGTGGGTACCGCTTCACATGCACCTGGAGTGCAGCACCCATAGGGACAGCACTCGAAGAAGAAAAGAAGGTTACTCACCTTGCAGTAACTGAGGTTCTTTGAGATGTGTGCCCCTGTGGGTGCTCCACTACTCACCCTCCTCCCCTCTACTTTGGCGTATGAATCAGACAACTCTACGGTAGAGAAGGAACTGAGGGGGTGCAGGACATACGTGCACAGTCAGACCCTAACGATGCCCCGAGACAACAGCTGGGCACGTGTGTCCCAGCTAGGCACTGCTACCACAGAACTCCGATCAACGGCACCAGGATGCACCATCACCTGGAGTGGAGCACCCACAGGGACACACATCTCGAAGAACCTCAGTTACTACAAGGTGAGTTACCTTCTCTTCTGCTTGTGAATTAGATACCAAGTGCTAGTTAACACAATGTGTGTTTGGTGCATATATATGTCCAACACCTCTGCATGTGCTCATTGTCAAAAGTAGAAGAGAGCTTGAACAGAAGCAACATAGTTTCTGAAGGGTTAACCCCTGCATATTCCCTTGCACTGGTACAGAAAGGATTAGCCGCCCTGAGAAAGAAATGTAAATGGAGGTGATCACCCCAGATGTGAAATCCACAGATGTACTCTCTTAATAAATCCTGCCTGGCAAGAAATTCCACTTGTTTTGTGAGGATAGCAAGAGAAGAGCTTCTTTTTCAGAATACCGATCCTCTTCTCCCAGCCCCAGGGGCTGCTAGACAGTGCTGCTCAGCCCTGTCACTGATATCTTTCTTCTCCAGGATCAGCAAGTGCCAAAAGATCCTGACTCTCAAGGTCAGTCCGTATCCAACCAGAGATCGTTTTCACTATCCAGTCAGGCACAGGAAGCTGCTATCCACAATCACCTGACCAGGAAGGACTCTCCCATGATGGTTGGGGTGACAGCAGCCAGTACCAGACTAGTGAGTATGGGCATTTGTCTTTCACCATTTCAAGTGGCTGATTGGAGCTGCACAATGTACCTACAGCTATACGCCTTTCCCTTCAAACTCAGGCTCAATCCTGCTCTCACTTTTGTGGTGGGATCATAGTCTATTACTCTTCATATCTTGTTTGATCCCCATTGTCTTCTCCATGTTGTGAGCTCAGCCTGCACCCCTTCTCCTTTACAACCTTCTCTCCTTCACCTTCTGGACAGTTCTGCCCTATGCCCCTTCTCCTCCACACTCTGGGATTTGCCCTACTCCTTCTCTGCATAGCCAGAATCTATCCCACTCCCCAGACCATTCCATTTCCCAAACCCCTTGTTTCTCTATGAGGAGTTGATTTAGGATCCCTGAGCTTTCTTTGCTCTTCTCTCTTACACAGAATCCAAGGAACCCACAGTTTCCCAGCAGGGATGCGCACCCTCTTCTGAAGTCCAGTAAAAAGATGTTTCAGGTCACAGCAAATATGGGAGCTGCTGGAGATCCCAAGGCATCGATGGGCAGTTACTCCCAGTCCTATGGGACCATCTGTAAATCTGCACTCCAGAATCTTCCAATATCAAATTCCTGCCAACAGGCACCAGCATTGAATACGTACCAGCACTGACCAAGTGGAGTACAGCCCAATCCATCCATCCACAGGCCCTGTAGGGAACAAACAGCTGGGGTACAACTCCACTCCCAGGCATTTGGCAGGACCCAATGCTAGAGAAGTACTGCCTGCACTCACCATATGGGGCACAGTGCCACTTTCTCTGAGCAAGATAGCAAGAATGGTCTGGAATTCTGATCCTTTTAACTTCTCAAGCCTGTGCAAAGACACAAGGTAGGCAGGGGACACAGCATCATTTGTTTCCATACAACGCTGTAGGCACAGTTTATCTTTACATACTATTCCTCATATTCAGTATCACTGATAGCTACAGAAAGGTGCTTTATTCTGCTACTGGCTTGTGTTGTTAGATATATCCAGACTGATTTGTCCATCTCTATTGGCCTCAATCTGTTTGTGTTCACTGAATCCAAACTTTGGAGTGGGGCAGGTAACTAAGAATAGACCATTCTCTGAAGCTCAGGAAGACTAAATTTACCATGGATATCTTGATCTCCCTTCACTTTATGTTCCCAGTAATTCCCATGTCCTTTTGGGGTACAAAAACGGTTATTAACATTCTCTCACTCCAATAAAGTAGTTTCCTTTCCTTATGTATTTTTCTCCAGTGTATTTAATACTATAACTATCATGTGTGGATATACTCTTGTATGTATTGTAATAATAAACTGCTTATATTTCACTGAGGGAAGTACCTTCCTTTCACAGCATGTTGTCCGCTGTGTAGGAGTGAATGAGACAGAATCACTGGGGAAGTGCTTCTTTGTCTAATGGCCTGATACTGATTATACATTCACTTGTCTCTCCCAGAATGCAGCAGTCCATGAGATGCCTTTGCTGAATCATCATAAAGTCGTTATGGAGCAACAGTAGCCCTATCATAGTTAAGGCTAAAGCTAACTTCTCACTTTAACAGCGGTCTTTCAAATGCTTTCCCCTCTCAACTTTCCCCAAAAGAAGCCACTGTCCCTGAAGTTTCACAAACCATATCTCATTGCGGGGTAGTGTTTTTCAATCAGAAAAACAATATTCAAATTATTGTGTTTTAAATATTTTTTTGTCACCAACTCTGAAAATTTTCTAAACTCTTGTTAGCCCATCGTATCTCCAGCTTTGTCTATAAATTCAAAATATGGTTTATTTAGCTGGCTTTTCTCAGAAGTGACTTTTATTGTTTCTGGGGGAATTACAGTGATACGTAGTTTAAGGAGCTGGTAATGGGGTGTACATATCCCACACTAAGGTAGGAAAGGAATGAGTTAACTAAGGACTTCTTAGGTTAGGGTTATAAAGAGAAGATAAAGGATGGCTGGGGAGGGCCTCAAGAGGAAAAGGAAATGCTGACTTTCACAGACCATCAGGAAAACAGTGTCAGGACCTCCTGGGCCCAGGCCAAGACCAGGCAGCAAGGAGGAATTAGGAAAGTGACCATATTGTGTACAAGAGACTTTTGAGTTCACATTGATTTGACTTTCCCCAGCTGAAGTAACCCATCTTCTATTTGCTGTTTAGCTTTTATTAACCAGACAGAAGAAAGCCATGGTTCTGACTCCTTGGTGATTGAGCCAGAGTAGAGAAATGCTCAGCACAGAGGTATGGGGACTCAGTGTTAGGACTCAGTATTTTGTTTCTGTTTAACGATTTCCTATATAATGTGTTGCCACCCTTACTTCTGCACTGTGGCTTGTGGTGCCTGATGCTCTGCCTGCGGCTAAAGGCTGGCTTTGCGCTGTCTCACGGGGGCTGCATCTTGTCAAAGCCCATGGTCTCCTGCAGTCCTCTGGCCACTCCTGGCTCACCAGGGGCACCATTTCAGATTTTAGGGGCTGGGGGGAAACTTTAACCATGTTCCAGAGACTACTTAGGCATCTGAAAACTCTAGAGATTTTTTTTATTTTTATTTTTTTTTTGGGGGGGGGGGGGGGGGGTTTGCAGATAACTTAATTAGCTGACAGAAGCACAGTATCCAATTCCTATATAAAGAAAGAAAAAAATACATACAAACTCTAATTAAAGCCATATTTTAAATGTATATGTAAATTTAGAACAATCAGGAGATAATACAGCGAGGTATTCGCAATCCCAAGCCTTGAGGTATCAGTTTTGGAACTTTAACAGAGATATCAGAAACACAAGTTTGATACTTTGTAAACTATCTTTAGTAAAGATAGAGAAAGTAAGCAGATTTTATTTAACAGATGCACTCTGTGTTACTGCCATTATCTACTCTATTTTAGTCAATTGTTTTTCACTCCACTAAAAACGTATTTACTTAATTTTAATATACATGATTAAGGCTTTTTTCTCTTTTATTAAGAACAGGCATTTATATTTACCGATCACAATCATGTATGTGACACTAACATTTGACTCCATCATTGCTAATAGCATTATACTTGAATCTGCTTTTATTTTTGTACAAATTTTAAGTTATTTTACAGATATAACTAAAAATACAATTTGAAAATAAGCGACCTTCATCTGAACAGTGTCTAAAGTTATGTGATTAGCTATTATTTTTTAAACCGGCACTGATAAAATGAGTACAAGCTAAATTTACATTCTAGAAGGATACTATTATTTGATTGTACCAGGCCAGTCAGCCTCACCTCAGTCCCTGGAAAAATCATGGAGCAGGTCCTCAAGGAATCAATTATGAAACACTTAGAGGAGAGGAAAGTGATCAGGAACAGTCAGCATGGATTCACCAAGGAGAAGTCGTGCCTGACTAACCTAATTGCCTTCTATGATGAGATAACTGGCTCTGTGGATGAGGGGAAAGCAGAGGATGTGTTATTCCTTGACTTTAGCAAAGCTTTTGATACCGTCTCCCACAGTATTCTTGCCGCCAAGTTAAAGAAGTATGGGCTGGATGAATTGACTGTAAGGTGGATAGAAAGCTGGCTAGATCGTCGGGCTCAACAGGTAGTGATCAATGGCTCCATGTCTAGTTGGCAGCCGGTTTCAAGCGGAGTGCCCCAAGGGTTGGTCCTGGGCCGGTTTTGTTTAATATCTTTATTAATGATCTGGAGGATGGTGTGGACTGCACTCTCTGCAAGTTTGCAGATGACACTAAAACTGGGAGGCGTGGTAGATACACTAGAGGGTAGGGATCGGATACAGAGGGACCTAGACAAATTAGAGGATTGGGCCGAAAAAAACCTGATAAGGTTCAACAAGGACAAGTGCAGAGTCCTGCACTTAGGACGGAAGAATCCCATGCACTCTTACAGACTAGGGACCGAATGGCTAGGAAGCAGTTCTGCAGAAAAGGACCTAGGAGTCACAGTGGACGAGAAGATGGATATGAGTCAACAGTGTGCTCTTGTTGCCAAGAAGGCTAACGGCATTTTGGGCTGTATAAGTAGGGGCATTGCCAGCAGATCGAGGAATGTGATCGTTCCCCTTTATTCGACATTGGTGAGGCCTCATCTGGAATACTGTGTCCAGTTTTGGGCCCCACACTACAAGAAGGATGTGGAAAAATTGGAAAGAGTCCAGCGGAGGGCAACAAAAATGATTAGGGGTCTGGAGCACATGACTTATGAGGAGAGGCTGAGGGAACTGGAATTGTTTAGTCTCCAGAAGAGAAGAATGAGGGAGGATTTGATAGCAGCCTTCAACTACCTGAAGGGGGGTTTCAAAGAGGATGGAGCTCGGCTGTTTTCAGTGGTGGCAGATGACAGAACAAGGAGCAATGGTCTCAAGTTGCAGTGGAGGAGGTCCAGGTTTGATATTAGGAAATACTATTTCACTAGGAGGGTGAAGCACTGGAATGTGTTACTTAGGGAGGTGGTGGAGTCTCCTTCCTTGGAGGTTTTTAAGGCCCGGCTTGACAAAGCCCTGGCTTGGATGATTTAGTTGGGAATTGGTCTTGCTTTGAGCAGGGGGTTGGACTAGATGACCTCTTGAGGTTCCTTCCAACCCTGATATTCTATGATTCTACCCTTTTAAATAATTAATGAAAAAAGCACAATATGGTAATAAAAGTAATAATGATAATTACAACAGCCAGGATAGGCTAGGCATTTTAGAATTCACTACTCAAAGAATTAAATTTAAGCATAAGAGAGAAATAAAATTATGAAATGCACAGATGAGTCAAAAAACTAAAATAACAGCACTGTAATCCTTAACAAACTTGAAAAGAATAAAATTACAGAGAATCATAGAATATGAGGGTTGGAAGGGACCTCAGGAGGTCATCTAGTCCAACCCCCTGCTCAAGCAGGACCAATTCCCAACTAAATCATCCCAGCCAGGGCTTTGTCAAGCCTGAACTTAAAAACCTCTAAGGAAGGAGATTCCACCACCTTCCTAGGTAACCAATTCCAGTACTTCACCATCCTCTTAGTGAAAAAGTTTTTCCTAATATCCAACCTAAACCTCCCCCACTGCAACTTGAGACCATTAATCCTTGTTCTGTCATCTGCTACCACTGAGAACAGTCTAGGTCCAACCTCTTTGGAACCCCCTTTCAGGTAGTTGAAAGCAGCTATCAAATCCCCCCTCATTCTTCTCTTCTGCAGACTAAACAATCCCAGTTCCCTCAGCCTCTCCTCATAAGTCATGTGCTCCAGCCCCCTGGACTCTTTCCAATTTTTGTTGCCCTCCACTGGACTCTTTCCAATTTTTCCACATCCTTCTTGTAGTGTGGGGCCCAAAACTGGACACAGTATTCCAGATGAGGCCTCACCAATGTCGAATAGAGGGGAATGATCACGTCCCTCGATCTGCTGGCAATACTCCTACTTATACAGCCCAAAATGCCGTTAGCCTTCTTGGCAACAAGGGCACACTGTCGACTCATATCCAGCTTCTTGTCCACTGTAACCCCTAGGTCCTTTTCTGCAGAACTGCTGCCTAGCCAGTTGGTCCCTAGTCTGTAGCAGTGCATGGGATTCTTCCATCCTAAGTACAGGACTCTGCACGTGTTCTTGTTGAACCTCATCAGATTTCTTTTGGCCCAATCCTCTAATTTGTCTAGGTCCCCTGTATCCTATCCCTACCCTCCAGCATATCTACCACTCCTCCCAGTTTAGTGTAATCTGCAAACTTGCTAAGAGTGCAGTACACGCCATCCTCCAGATCATTAATGAAGATATTGAACAAAAACGGCCCCAGGACTGACCCTTGGGGTACTCCGCTTGATACCGGCTGCCAACTAGACATGGAGCCATTGATCACTACCTGTTGAGCCCGACGATCTAGCCAGCTTTCTATCCACCTTATAGTCCATTCATCCAGCCATACTTCTTTAACTTGGCGGCAAGAATACTGTGGGAGACCGTATCAAAAGCTTTGCTAAAGTCAAGGAATAACACATCCACTGCTTTCCCCTCATCCACAGACCCAGTTATCTCCTCATAGAAGGCAATTAGGTTAGTCAGGCATGACTTGCCCTTGGTGAATCCATGCTGACTGTTCCTGATCACTTTACTCTCCTCTAAGTGCTTCAGAATTGATTCCTTGGGGTCCTGCTCCATGATTTTTCCAGGGACTGAGGTGAGGCTGACTGGCGTGTAGTTCCCTGGATCCTCCTTCTTCCCTTTTTTAAAGATGGGCACTACATAAGCCTTTTTCCAGTCATCCAGGACCTCCCCAGATCACCATGAGTTTTCAAAGATAATGGCCAATGGCTCTGCAATCACATCTGCCAACTCCATTAGCACCCTCGGATACAGCGCATCCAGCCCCATGGACTTGTGCTTGTCCAGTTTTTCTAAATAGTCCCGAACCACTTCTTTCTCCACAGAGGGCTGGTCACCTCCTCCCCATACTGTGCTGCCCAGTGCAGCAGTCTGGGAGCTGACCTTCTTTGTGAAGACAGAGGCAAAAAAAGCATTGAGTACATTAGCTTTTTCCACATCCTCTGTCACTACGTTGCCTCCATCATTCAGTAAGGGGCCCACACTTTCCTTGACTTTCTTCTTCTTGCTAACATACCTGAAGAAACCCTTCTTGTTACTCTTTACATCTCTTGCTATCTGCAACTCCAAGTGTGATTTGGCCTTCCTGATTTCACTCCTGCATCCCTGAGCAATATTTTTATACTCCTCCCTGGTCATTTGTCCAATCTTCCACTTCTTGTAAGCTTCTTTTTTGTGTTTAAGATCAGCAAGGATTTCACTGTTAAGCCAAGCTGGTTGCCTGCCATATTTACTATTCTTTCTACACATCGGGATGGTTTTTTCCTGCAACCTCAATAAGGATTCTTTAAAATACAGCCAGCTCTCCTGGACTCCTTTCCCCCTCATGTTATTCTCCCAGGGGATCCTGCCCATCAGTTCCCTGAGGGAGTCAAAGTCTGCTTTTCTGAAGTCCAGGGTCCGTATTCTGCTGCTCTCCTTTCTTCCTTGTGTCAGGATCCTGAACTCAACCATCTCAAGGTCACTGCCTCCCAAGTTCCCATCCACTTTTGCTTGTTTGTGAGCAGCAGGTCTAGAAGAGCTCTGCCCCTAGTTGGTTCCTCCAGCACTTGCACCAGGAAATTGTCCCCTACACTTTCCAAAAACTTCCTGGATTGTCTGTGCACCGCTGTATTGTTCTCCCAGCAGATATCAGGGTGATTAAAGTCTCCCATGAGAACCAGGGCCTGCGATCTAGTAACTTCTGCTAGTTGCCAGAAGAAAGCCTCGTCCACCTCATCCCCCTGGTCTGGTGGTCTATAGCAAACTCCCACCACGACATCACCCTTGTTGCTCACACTTCTAAACTTAATCCAGAGACTCTCAGGTTTTTCTGCAGTTTCATACCGGAGCTCTGAGCAGTCATACTCCTCTCTTACATACAATGCAACTCCCCCACCTTTTCTGCCATGCCTGTCCTTCCTGAACAGTTTATATCCATCCATGACAGTACTCCAGTCATGTGAGTTATCCCACCAAGTCTCTGTTATTCCAATCACATCATAGTTCCTTGACTGTGCAAGGACTTCCAGTTCTCCCTGCTTGTTTCCCATGCTTCTTGCATTTGTGTATAGGCACTTAAGATAACTCACTGATCGTCCTGCTTTCTCAGTCTGAGACAGGAGTCCTCCCCTCTTGCACTCTCCTGCTCGTGGTTCCTCCCGGTATCCCATTTCCCCATTTACCTCAGGGCTTTGGTCTCCTTCCCCCGGTGAACCTAGTTTAAAGCCCTCCTCACTAGGTTAGCCAGCCTGCTTGTGAAGATGCTCTTCCCTCTCTTCATTAGGTGGAGCCCGTCTCTGCCTAGCACTCCTCTGTCTTGGAACACCATCCCATGGTCGAAGAATCCAAAGCCTTCTCTCCAACACCACCTGTATAGCCATTCGTTGACTTCCACAATTCAACCGTCTCTACCCAGGCCTTTTCCCTGCACAGGGAGGATGGACAAGAATACCACTTGCGCCTCAAACTCCTTTATCCTTCTTCCCAGAGCCACGTAGTCTGCAGTGATCCGCTCAAGGTCATTCTTGGCAGTATCATTGGTGCCCAGGTGGAGAAGCAGGAAGGGTTAGCGATCCGAGGGATTGATGAGTCTCGGCAGTTTCTCCATCACATTGTGAATCCTAGCTCCTGGCAAGCAGCAGACCTCTCAGTTTTCTCGGTTGGGGCGGCAGATAGATGACTCAGTCCCCCTGAGGAGGGAGTCCCCAACCACCACCACCCGCCTCCATATGAGAATATATGTGCATTTCGACAGGAAGTATCAAGAAGTAATAATAACAACAAGAATAATAATACAAGTGTGTGTTGGGGGTGTGTGTGTGTATTAGGGGAGTGAGAGAGAGACAAAGTGTTTGCGTGTGTTCGAGAGAGAGACAGTGTGTTCGTGGAGTATGAGAGACAGAGTGTGTGTGTTGGGGGAGTATGAGAGACAGCATGCTGTCACTTTAAGTACAGCACTCACTAGTCTGAAGGCTTGTTCAGACAGCAGCAGCCAGCAACTCCCACTCCTGACCTAGAAGCAGCAGCAGCAGATTCCTGTTCCCCCACCCCGGTTCAGCAGAGACTGGGTACACAGGCAGGGGGACACCCTGACAGCCCCATCCCTCTCGTTCTGCACAGCGGACAGCAGGTTCCCGGGAGCAGCTTGGCCAGAGGCAACTCCAAAGCAGAGGGCAGACAGCTGCAGACAGCAGCAGAGCAGCGGGCGAAGAAGGAGTACTCTGCTTCAGAGGCATCCCCCACTTTGAACAGCACCCCTGGGAAGTCACCCAGCCTGCCCACCCCCTAAGGCTGGCCCTGTTTTCTTTCCTTTTAGACGTTGAAATCTTTTACTGGGAATAAGTTCCCTGCTTTTGATAGTACTTCCAGTAATGTTAAAATATGTTCAAATCTTTTTTTGGTGGAAAGGAAAAATAGGTGTAGTTCAAAGGCCCTTTGAAAGAAAGGGAGAGCTTCTGTAGTCATTTGGACTTCTTTGGGTGTCCCTGAGGACTGTAACCAGGATGCCCTTCTCATGGTAACAGCCATGGCCCTGGAATGGGCTGCTATGTCAGAGGAGACATGGGCTGGTTGGAGTAACGTTCTGGCTACCAATTGTTCCTCTGAAATGACAGATTTTAAGTCAACTCTTATTTCCAGGGGGGCTTTTCACTGAAGGGTGATACTACCTAACCTGTGGCAGAGTCATATTTAGCGAGAACATAAGAACAGCCATACTGGGTCAGACCAAAGGTCCATCTAGCCCAGTATCCTGTCTTCCAAAAGTGGCCAATTGCCAGGTGCCCCAGAGGGAATGAACAGAACACGTAATCAAGCCATCCATCCCCTGTCACTTATTCCCAGCTTCTGGCAAACAGAGGCTAGGGACACCATCCCTGCCCATCCTGGCTAATAGCCATTGATGGACATATCCTCCATGAACTTATCTAGTTCTTTTTTGAATCCTGTTATAATCTTGGCCTTCACAACATCCTCTGGATGGATGTTCTCCAAGGAGATCCACAGTTTGACTGTGTGTTGTGTGAAAAAAATACTTCTTTTTGTTTGTTTTAAACCTGCTGCCTATTAATTTCATTTGGTGACCCCTAGTTCTTGTGTTTGAGAAGGAGTAAATAACACTTCCTTATTTACTTTCTCCACACCAGTCCTGATTTTATAGCCCTCTATCATATTCCCCCCTTAGTCATCTCTTTTCCAAGCTGAAAAGGCCCAGTTTTACTAATCTTTCCTCATATGGCAGCCGTTCCATACCCCTAATCATTTTTGTTGCCCTTTTCTGAACCTTTTCCAATTCCAATATATGTTTTTTGAGATGTGGCGACCACATCTGCACACAGTATTCAAGATGTGGGCATATCATGGATTTATATAGAGGCAATATGATATTTTCTGTCTTATTATCTATCCCTTTCTTAATGATTCCCAACATTCTGTTCACTTTTTTGATTGCCGCTGTACACTGAGTGGATGTTTTCAGAGAACTATTCCCAATGACTCCAAGATCTCTTTCTTGAGTGGTAACAGCTGATTTAGATCCCATCATTTTATATGTATAGTTGGGATTATGTTTTCAAATGTGCATTACTTTGCATTTATCAACATTGAATTCATCTGCCATTTTGTTGCCCAGTTACACAGTTTTGAGAGACTTTTGTAGTTCTTCACGGTCTGCCTGGGACTTAACTATCTTGAGTAGTTTTATATCGTCTGCAGATTTTGCCACCTCACTGTTTACTCCTTTTTCCAGATCATTTATGAATATGTTGAATAGGACTGGTCCCAGTACAGACCCCTGGGGGACACCACTATTTACCACTCTCCATTCTGAAAACTGACCATTTATTCCTACCCCTTGTTTTTCCTATCTTTTAACCAGTTACCAATCCATGAGAGGACCTTCCCTCTTATCCCATGACAGCTTACTTTGCTTAAGAGCCTTTGGTAAGAGACCTTCTCAAAAGCTTTCTGAAAATCTAAGTACACTATTTCCATTGGATCCCCCTTTTCCACATGCTTGTTGACTCCCCTCAAAGAATTCTAGTAGATTCACAGATTCATAGATTCTAGGACTGGAAGGGACCTCGAGAGGTCATCGAGTCCAGTCCCCTGCCCACATGGCAGGACCAAATACTGTCTAGACCATCCCTGATAGACATTTATCTAACCTACTCTTCAATATCTCCAGAGATGGAGATTCCACAACCTCCCTAGGCAATTTATTCCAGTGTTTAACAACCCTGACAGTTAGAAACTTTTTCCTAATGTCCAACCTAGACCTCCCTTGCTGCAGTTTAAGCCCATTGCTTCTTGTTCTATCCTTAGAGGCTAAGGTGAACAAGTTTTCTCCCTCCTCTTTATGACACCCTTTTAGATACCTGAAAACTGCTATCATGTCCCCTCTCAGTCTTCTCTTTTCCAAACTAAACAAACCCAATTCTTTCAGCCTTCCTTCATAGGTCATGTTCTCAAGATCTTTAATCATTCTTGTTACTCTTCTCTGGACCCTCTCCAATTTCTCCACATCTTTCTTGAAATGCGGTGCCCAGAACTGGACACAATACGCCACCTGAGGCCAAACCAGAGCAGAGTAGAGTGGAAGAATGACTTCTCATGTCTTGCGCACAACACACCTGTTAATACATCCCAGAATCATGTTTGCTTTTTTTACAACAGCATCACACTGTTGACTCATATTTAGCTTGTGGTCCACTATAACCCCTAGATCCCTTTCTGCCGTACTCCTTCCTAGACAGTCTCTTCCCATTCTGTATGTGTGAAACTGATTTTTTCTTCCTAAGTGGAGCACTTTGCATTTGTCTTTGTTAAACTTCATCCTGTTTAACTCAGACCATTTCTCCAATTTGTCCAGATCATTTTGAATTATGACCCTGTCCTCCAAAGCAGTTGCAATCCCTCCCAGTTTGGTATCATCCGCAAACTTAATAAGCCTACTTTCTATGCCAATATCTAAGTCGTTAATGAAGATATTGAACAGAGCTGGTCCCAAAACAGACCCCTGTGGAACCCCACTCGTTATGCCTTTCCAGCAGGATTGGGAACCATTAATAACAACTCTCTGAGTATGTTATCCAACCAGTTATGCACCCACTTTATAGTAGCCCCATCTAAATTGTATTTGCCTAGTTTATCGATAAGAATATCATGCGAGACCGTATCAAATGCCTTCCTAAAGTCTAGGTATACCACATCCATAGCTTCTCCCTTATCCACAAGGCTCGTTATCCTATCAAAGAAAGCTATCAGATTGGTTTGACACGATTTGTTCTTTACAAATCCATGCTGGCTGTTCCCTATCACCTTCCAAGTGTTTGCAGATGATTTCCTTAATTACTTGCTCCATTATCTTCCCTGGCACAGAAGTTAAACTAACTGGTCTGTAGTTTCCTGGGTTGTTTTTATTTCCCTTTTTATAGATGGGCACTATATTTGCCCTTTTCCAGTCTTCTGCAATCTCTCCTGTCTCCCATGATTTTCCAAAGATAATAGCTAGAGGCTCAGATACCTCCTCTACTAGCTCCTTGGGTATTCTGGGATGCATTTCATCAGGCCCTGGTGACTTGCAGGCATCTAACTTTTCTAAGTGATTTTTAACTTTTTTAATTTTATCTGCTAAACCTACCCCCTTCCCATTAGCATTCACTATGTTAGGTATTCCTTCAGACTTCTCAGTGAAGACCGAAACAAAGAAGTCATTAAGCATCTCTGCCATTTCCAAGTTTCCTGTTACTGTTTCTCCCTCTTCACTGAGCAGTGGGCCTACCCTGTCTTTGGACTTCCTCTTGCTTCTAATGTATTGATAAAAAGTCTTCTTGTTTCCCTTTATTCCTGTAGCTAGTTTGAGCTCATTTTGTGCCTTTGATTGGTGAGGCATGGATTTCCCTTAACAAAAAGCATGTTGACTTTTCCCCAACAAATTATGGGTCTGACAATTTTGTTCTTTACTATAGTTTCAACCAGTTTGCCCAGTACTGAAGTCAGGCTTATCAGCCTATAATTGCCAGGATCACCTCTGGAGCCTTTATTAAAAATTGGCATCACATTAGCTATCCTCCATTCATCTGGTACAGAAGCTGATTTAAATGATAGGTTACAGACTACAGTTAGTAGTTCTGCAATTTCACATTTGAGTTCCTTTAGAACTCTTGGGTGAATACTATCTGGTCCTGGTGACTTATTACTGTTTAGTTGATCAGTTTGTTCCAAAAGCTCCTCTAATGACACCTCAATCTGGGACAGTTCCTCAGATTTGTCACCTAAAAAGAATGGCTCAGATTTGGTAATTTCCCTCACATCCTCAGCCTTGAAGACAGATGCAAAGAATTCATTTAGTTTCTCCACAATGGTCTTACCATCCTTGAGTGCTCCTTTAGCATCTTAATCGTCCAATGCCCCCACTGGTTGTTTAGCAGACTTCCCGCTTCTGATGTACTTATAACAAATTTTGCTATTACTTTTTGAGTATTTGGCTAGCTGGTCTTCAAATTCTTTTTTGGCCTTCCTAATTGTATTTTTACACTTCATTTGCCAGCGTTTAGGCTCCTTTCCGTTTTCCTCACTAGGATTTAACTTCCATTTTCTAAAGGATGCCTTTTTGCCTCTCAATGCTTCTTTTATAGAATCATAGAATATCAGGGTTGGAAGGGACCTCAGGAGGTCATCTAGTGCAATCCCCTGCTCAAAGCAGGACCAATCCCCAACTAAATCATCCCAGCCAGGGCTTTGTCAAGCCTGACCTTAAAAATCTCTAAGGAAGGAGATTCCACCACCTCCCTAGGTAACCCGTTCAAGTGCTTCACCACCCTCCTAATGAAAAAGTTTTTCCTAATATCCAACCTAAACCTCCCCCACTGCAACTTGAGACCATTACTCCTTGTTCTGTCATCTGCTACCACTGAGAACAGTCTAGATCCATCCTCTTTGGAACCCCCTTTCAGGTAGTTGAAAGCAGCTATCAAATCCCTCCTCATGCTTCTTTTCTGCAGACTAAACAATCGTAGTTCCCTCAGCCTCTCCTCATAAGTCATGTGCTCCAGACCCCTAATCATTTTTGTTGCCCTCTGCTGGACTCTTTCCAATTTTTCCACATCCTTGTAGTGTGGGGCCCAAAACTGGACACAGTACTCCAGATGAGGCCTCACCAATGTTGAATAGAGGGGAATGATCACGTCTCTCAATCTGCTGGCAATGCCCCTACTTATACAGCCCAAAATGCTGTTAGCCTTCTTGGCAACAAGGGCACACTGTCGACTCATATCCAGCTTGTCCACTGTAACCCCTAGGTCCTTTTCTGCAGAACTGCTGCCTAGCCAGTCGGTCCCTAGTCTATAGCAGTGCATGGGCTTCTTCCATCCTAAGTGCAGGACTCTGCACTTATCTGATGATGTTCAACAAGGACTTCTTTTGGCCCAATCCTCTAATTTGTCTAGGTCCCTCTGTATCCTATCACTACCCTCCAACGTATCTACCACTCCTCCCAGTTTAGTGTCATCCGCAAACTTGCTGAGGGTGAGTCCACGCCATCTTCCAGATCAATAATGAAGATATTGAACAAAACCGGCCCCAGGACCGACCCTACTTTGTTGTTTAGCCACAGTGGCACTCTTTTGGTTCTCTTACTATGTTTTTTAATTTGGGGTATTGTAGCAAGGTCAACACTCACCAGTGCGGCACCTCCTGCTGGTCATCTTGGGAATTAGCTGAACTCCAGCATATGAGCACCCTCTGCTGGCCAGTGTCTTGCCTGCCTCAGGCCCCGTGTCCCTCCCAGACCCCAGTGCCCTTTACCTCAGGGTTCTGCCCTCTGCAGTACCCCCACTTTGGGTCTCCCCTCCCAGGGGAACCCCCAAACCCCTATACCCACCTTGTGTCAGTGGCTACTGCCAGTCATCATCTAGCCCCCTCTCACTGGGGCAAACTGCAGTCTGTAATGGCCACTCATCATTGGCAAGGGGTTAGGACGGGGCGGGCAAACTTTTTGGCCTGAGGGCCGCATCAGGTTTCCAAAATTGTATGGAGGGCTGGTTACGGGAGGCTGTGCCTCCCCAAACAGCCAGGCGTGGCCCGGCCCCCACCCCCATCCAACCCCTCCTGATTCTTGCCCTCTGACAGCCCCCCAGGATCCCTGCCCCATCCAACCATCCCTTCTCCCTGTCCCCAACCGCCCCCAGAATCTCCGCCCCGACTGCCCCCCCACCCCATCCAACCCCCCCCTCCTTCCTGACTGCCCCCCTGGGACCTCTACCCCCATCCAACCCCCCTGTTCCCCGCCCTCACCCCTATCCACACCCTCGCCCCATGACCACCACCCCCCCAAATTCCCCTGCCTTCTGTCCATCCCACCCCCTTACTGCGCTGCCTGGAGCACCGGTGGCTGGCGGTGCTACAGCTGCACTGCACAGCTGGAGCCAGCCATGCCACCGCGCAGCACAGAGCACCAGATCAGGCCGGGCTCTGCAGCTGTGCTGCCCCAGGAGCTCACAGCCCCACCGCCCAGAGCATTGTGTCGGCAGCGTAGTGAGCTGAGGCTGCAGGGGAGTGGGAACAGCAGGGAAGGGGCCAGGGGCTAGCCTTCCAGGCCAGGAGCTCAGGGGCCGGGCAGGAGGGTCCTGTGGGCCAGATGTGGCCTGCGCACTGTAGTTTGCCCACCTCTGGGTTAGGACCAGCTGTCTCTGCCTATTCCCAGGCTGCATCTCTGTAGCCCGAGTACCTTTGTAGGCCTTCACCAAGGCCTGCAGCCTGGGGGTTTACCAGGCTGGAGCTCCTCAGCTCCTCTTGCCCTTGCCTAACATTGCTCTACTTCAGGTACCTTGCTCTCAGGCAGCTAGCCCTTCCTACTCCAGGCCTAGAGTGGGACTCATACAGTGCCTGGCCCACAGCCCTCTTATCAGGGCCAGCTGGGCCCTGATTGAGCTGGCCACACCTGTGGTCCGCTACTCACTCAGGTGCTCTCACTGCTTTTCCCAGCCGCAGCCCTCTCCAGGACTGCTTTTAACCTCTGCCTACTGGAGTGGGGCAGCAGCCCCCCCTACAGGTATATATTTAAGTTGAGCCTGGTGTCTTTAAAAAGTTTCCATGCTGCTTGCAGGGATTTTACTTTTTGCGCTGTAGCTTTTAATTTCTGTTTCACTAACTTCCTCATTTTTGTGTAGTCCCCCTTTCTGAACTTAAATGCTACAGTGTTGGGCTCCTGTGGTGTTTCCCCCACCACAAGGATGTTAATTTAATTTTATTATTGTCACTATTACCAAGCAGTCCATCTTATATTCACCTCTTGGACCAGATCCTCTGCTCCACTTGGGACTAAATCAAGAATTGCCTCTCCTCTTGTGGGTTCCAGGACCAGCTGCTCCAAGAAGCAGTCATTTAAGGTGTCAAGAAACCTTATCTCCGCATCACGTCCTGAGGTGACATGTACCCAATCAGTATGGGGATAGTTGAAATCCCCCATTATTTTTGAGTTTTTTATTTTAATAGCCTCTCTAATCTCCCTGAGTATTTCAGTCACTATCACCATCCTGGTCAGGTGGTCGGTAATATATCCCTACTGCTATATTCTTATTATTAGAGCATGGAATTACCATCCATAGAGATTCTATGATACAGTTTAGTTCATTTAAGATTTTTTACTTCATTTGATTCTATGCTTTCTTTCACATATTGTGCCACTCCCCCACTAGCACGACCTGTTCTGTCCTTCCAATATATTTTGTACCCTGCTATTACTGTGTCCCATTGATTATCCTCATTCCACCAAGTTTCTGTGATGCCTATTACATCAATATCCTCATTTAATACGAGGCACTCTAGTTCACCAATCTTATTATTTAGACTTCTAACATTGGTATATAAGCACTTTTAAAACTTGTCACTTTTTAGCTGTCTGCCATTATATGATGTAATTGAATGGGACTTTTTTTCATTTGACTGTTTCTCATCAGAGCCTCCCTGTATTTTATCATCGTCCATCCTCTCCTCCTTACTAGGACATAGAGAATCTTCATTAATAGATCCTCCCCTAAGGGATGTCTCTGTCCGAACCACGTGCTCCTCTGCACCTTTCAGCTTTCCCCCGGCCCTTAGTTTAAAAACTGCTCAATGACCTTTTTAATTTTAAGTGCCAGCAATCTGGTTCCATTTTGGTTTAAGGTGGAGCCCATCCTTCCTGTATAGGCTCCCCCTTTCCCAAAAGTTTCCCCAGTTCCTAATAAATCTAAACCCCTCTTCCCTACATCATCATCTCATCCATGCATTGAGACCCTGCAGTTCTGCCTGTCTAATTGGCCCTGCGCGTGGAACTGGAAGCATTTCAAAGAATGCTACCATGGAGGTCCTGGACTTCAATCTGTTACCTAGCAGCCTAAATTTGGCCTCCAGGACTTCTCTCCTATCCTTCCCTATGTCACTGGTACCTACATGTACCACGACCATTGGCTCCTCCCCAGCACTATACATAAGTCTATCTAGAGGTCTCGAGAGATCTGCAACCTTTGCACCAGGCAGGCAAGTCACCATGCAGTTCTCCTGATCATCGCAAACCCAGCTATTTTTGTTTCTAATGATTGAATCGCCCATTACTAATACCTGCCTTTTCCTAGTGACTGGAGTTCCCTCAACTGGAGAGGTATTCTCAGTGTGAGAGGATAACACAACATAATCTGAAAGGAGTGTCCCAACTGTGGGATCGTTTCCCTGTGCTTCCCCCTGTATCCACAAGGCTTGTTACCCTATCAAAGGACCCCTCTTATGTACCTCTCTGTCACCCTTAGCTCCTCCAGTTCAGCCACTCTGGTCTCCAAAGCCCGTAAACTGTCTCTGAGGGCCAGGAGCTCCTTGCACTGAATGCATGCATATGCTGCCTGCCCATAGGGCAGGTAATCTTACATGCTGCATTGGGTGCAATATACTGGATCGCCCCCACTCTGTTGCTGAACTTCTGCCTGCATTATCTTTTTACTCCTGAAGCTGTACCTTTGTTGTTGTTTTGTTTTCATCAGGGGGTGGTTTTAGGCTTTAAGTTTAAAGAAGTTTAAGGAATGTTAAGTGTATCTAACCGCCCCCCCTTACACTCCGCCTGTAAACTCCCTCACAAAACTCCCCTGTTAGCCTCTCCCGTTCGCTCCCTTCCCACCAAACCTTTTGTGTGTGTTAATTGGTATTTAATAAAAACATACTCTCTGAAAGATAACCAATCTTTATTTGTCTCCTACACATGTTGGTTGCTGCTGGAATTAATTCAAAGTGGTAATTTGATCATCATGGTCAGTAATCATCAAAATCTTCATGCAAGACGGCAAGTTAACAAAGCATGACAGAGTGCTGTATAGAAAGACATATTACTGGAGCTCACTGTCAAATTGGTGCTTCAAAGCCTCCCTGATACAAATAGCCTCCTGTTGTGCCCAACTAATAGCCCTGGTATCTGGCTGCTCAAAATAAGCTGCCAGGCAATCCTCTTCCATGCTCTACCCCAGGGGAAACTTTTCACCCTTAGCCTTGCAAATGTTATGGAGTGCCAAGCAGGCTACTATGACCATGGGAATATTTTCCTCATTAGGTCTAACTTGCCATAAAGGTAGTGCCAACATGCTTTTAATCTGCCAAAGGCACATTCTACAGTCATTCTGCACCTGCCTGTTGTTGAAGCGCTCCTTGCTACTGTCCAGGTTTGTCATGTAAGGCTTCTTGAGCCATGGGAATAAGGAGTACGCTGGGTCTCCAAGGATTACTATGAGCATTTTAATATCCCCCAGTGCAATCTTCTGGTCTGGAAAGAAAGTCCCTGCTTGCAGCTTTCTGTACAGGCTAATGTTCCCGAAGATGCATGCATTGTGCACCTTCCCGGATCACCCTGTGTTGATGTCAGTGAAACTGCCATGGTGCTCCACAAGCGCCTGCAATACCATAAATAAATACCCTTTCTATTGATGTATTCCATCGCAAGATGGTCCAGGGCAGAATTGGGATATGTGTGCCATCTATCACCCTGCCTCAGTTAGGGAATCCCATTGCCACAAAGCCATCCACTATTTCACGCACATTTTTAACAGTGACAGTTCTTCATAGCAGGATATGATTAATGGCTCTAACGCAGTAACGCAGCAGTAACGCAGACCCAACAGTGGACTTCCCAACTCCAAACTGATTTGCAGCTGACCGGTAGCAGTCTGGAGTTGGCAGCTTCCACACAGTGATCGCCACATGCTTCTCCACCGAGAGGGCAGCTCATTTTGGTGTCCTTGTGCTGCAGTGTTAGAGTGAGTGTCACATACAGTTCCAGGAAGGTGGCTTTCCACATCAGAAAGTTCTACAGCCACTGCTCATTATCCCAGACCTGCATAACGATGCAATCCCAGCACTCAGTGCTTGTTTCCCGAGTCCAAAAACTGGTGTTTAGATGCTGCTTGTAATTATTAGAACTGGGAGCACTGGCTGTTGGGAATCTGAAAGGACAGGAAACAGGAAGGAGGGGGAGGAGTTGAGGAGGCTGGGAGAGTTACAGGGTGTGCAGCTACAGCTTGGAGAAGAGACTTGCACTGTAAATAAAGTTCTGTTGAAGTTGTTAATACTTTGCCTGGCGGATACAACATTTTGGCGACGAGGATGGATCTTCTGCCTCTGAACCCACCTGCACCTTTTCTGCAAAGCCCAGGTGAGCCTCCAATTGCTTTTACTGCTTGGATCCGTATGTTTGAGACTTATCTGCTTGCAATCAGTGCTACAGAGATTTCTGAAGTAAGAAAGCGTGCTCTGCTAATCCACTGCCTTGGAGCAGAAGGGCAGCGTATATTTTACACTTTTCCCCTTGCAGATGATAAATATGAGACTGCACTCACTGCATTAAAGAACTTTTTTGTGCCAAAAGTGAATGTAGTAGCTAATCGCTACAGATTTTGCCAGCTTAAGCAGAAACCAGGGGAGACTATAATGCTTCCCTGAGGAGCCTGATTGTAACTTGTGACTTTGGGAATATGGCAGATGAGATGATTAGAGACCATCTCATTGAGAAAACAACAATGCTTCATGTAAGAGAACGCTTATTTCTAGAACCACAACTTACACTAGAAAAAGCAATAACCATTGCTACTCAGATTGAGTCAGCTACAGCTGAAGCCAAAATAATGAGCCAGGGTACAGGAGGCCCAGTCCAGGCTGTGACTCCTTTGCAGAAAAGTTCACTATCGCTGCAGACAAACAATTGCAAAAGGAAAACTAATGAAAAGCCACTGAATCAGCAAATGCAAAATACAGTAAAAGCATGCTTTTGCTGTGGATCCCCACAACATCTTGCAAGCTACACAGGATGTCCAGCAAAAGTAGCTCAGTGCAATCATTGCAAAAAGATTGGGCATTTTGCTAAAGTATGTCGCAGTAGCCAGTTCAATCAACAGGTGCATGCAGTTACAATGCCAGATGTTACTGTGCTGAGTGTAGACAAAATCACTACTGCACATATTCCAGAACAGATAAAGTGCACTGTAAATGTTTCTGCCATACCCTCAGGCAAATCACACTCTATTCAGCTAATGTTGGACACTGGCTCAGCAGTATCTATACTACCTGATTCCATCTATTTGCATTACTTTAAAGATGTGCCTCTTACTGAACCCAAACTTCACTTGGTATGTTATTTGAAAAACCATATTCCAGTACATCGCTGCCTGCCAGCAATAGTTACTTTTGGAGATCGCTGTGTAACTGCGGAGTTCTACATTGTCCACAAAGGCACTGCTATCCTTGGCAGAGATTTATTAGCTGCTTTAAATCTCAGGGTAGTTAATGGACGAATTGATCTTCCTCAGCGAAGCACTCTTGTGGTACACACACCAGTTTCAGCTGGAACCCAACTCCAGGTTGAGGAGAAACTCGGCTGTGCTTATGGGTTTCTGCATAAAGTTAAAATGCGAAATAATGTGATGCCTGTACGACCATTTTCAGTCAGGGAAGCTGTTTCAAAGGAACTTAGAAAACTTGTTCAAAAGGACATTATTGAAGAGATTAACTCCTCGGAATGGGTTTCACCTATAGTAGTGACACAGAAGAAGGGTGGAGACATTCGCCTTTGTGTGGACTTAAGGGAGCCAAATAAAGCTATTGTGATTGACAGCCATCCTCTTCTTCACATAGGAAGAAGTATTTGCAGAATTCTGTGGAGCAAAGATGTTTTCTACTCTTGATTTGCAGAGCGCATAGCACCAGGTTATGTTGCATGAAGATAGCAGAGACCTCAGAGCATTTATTACACATGAGGGACTATATCGTTTTAAACGTGTTCCATATGGTCTTGCATCAGCCCCAAGTGCCTTCCAAAAAATGATGTAATTGATTCTGAAGAATCAACATGGAGTTCAGTGCTATTTGGATGATATTATTGTGTTTGGAAATACTACTGAGGAGCATGACAATAACCTGCAGTCTGTACTAAACTGCATCAGCAAAGCAGGCCTCAAGCTCAATAGGTCCAAATGCAAATTTAGACAAACTGAACTCTCCTTTCTGGGGCATACAATTTCACAGGCTGGACTAAAATCTGATCCAGATCATATCCTGGCAATTTCAAATGCTCCTCCTCCAACAGATTTGTAAACCTTACGTTTCTTCTTGGGTCTTACCTCCTGGTATGCAAAATTCATTCCCAATTATGCTTCTGTCATTGAATCATTACGAGAATTACTACGGAGAAGTTCAGCCTTAGTGTGGACAACGGATGCACAAGTTAGTTTCAAAAGGGTGAAAGACTTGATTGTACATAGTCCAGTACTTGCATTATTCAGTCCCGCATTGCCCACAATTGTAACTACTGATGCTTCTGATTATGGACTTGGGGCTGTCCTCACACAACTTCATGAGGACAACACAGAGAGGACTGTTGCATTTGCTTCAAGGACACTATGCTAAGAGAAAGACAGTTGAACAGAACCAAGCAAAGTCTAAGGCTTTCACAGACAAATGGCGGGGTGCTAAGGAACCAAAGTTTGAGTGTGGTTCCTTTGTTAGAAAATGAAAACCTGGAATCTTATGCAAAGGGGACCATAAATTCACAGCTCCTCTTAAAATCATAGAGAAGAAGGGACCTTACACCTATCGACTTTCTGATGGGCAGGTATGGAATGCTTCTTATCTTGCACCTGCCTATGCACCAAGAGGAGATTATGCCAATACCCAGTCTGCATTGGATGACTTCACTGTAGAACCAATACAACAAGACATTGCACTGGAACCGGGGCTTGAGAGACGGCCTGTCAGACTCAGATGACCACCTGCCTTGACTAAAGACTATGTTATGTAGTATCTACAGTGTTTTCAGTGTAATATTCCTGCCAACAGTATAGTGTCTTGTTTCATATTTGTTCCTGGGGTTAGAACAACAATGTTTATTTTAATTTGGAAAGTTTCTTAAGAGAGGAGGAAATGTGGTGTTTAGATGCTGCTTGTAATTATTAGAACTGGGAGCACTGGCTGTTGGGAGTCTGAAAGGACAGGAAACAGGAAGGAGGGGGGAGGAGTTGAGGAGGCTGGGAGAGTTACAGAGTGTGCAGCTACAGCTTGGAGAAGAGACTTGCACTGTAAATAAAGTTCTGTTGAAGTTGTTAATACTTTGCCTGGTGGATACAACACAAAAGCAATAGTCCACCTTGTGCAGCGGCTCCATGAATGCCAAAAGTAATCTGGTATTTTTTTTCCATGGCACACAGCAGGTCAGGCACCTCTGACTCCTTTTCAGATTGGGTACTCATGATATACTGCATGACCAGCCATAATGTGTTCAAAACAGTGACCACAACAGTAGAGAGCAGTGCAGGATCTATCCTTTCAGACAGAGATGGTGAGCATACATAAACAGGGGTAGTTGAAAAATGCCGCAAAATGCAATTGGAAGCCTGTGGAATGATGGGACAGAAAAAATGCATCATGGGACATTGAGTCCACACCCATGATGCACTGCAATCCATTCTGCCTTCCCACAACTCCTAGCTGCAGAAGGTGGCAAGTAGCACAGTGGGATAACTACTTATAGTGAACTGCTCTTTCTGTCGATGCTAGAGCACTAACTGTGGATGTGCTCTGCCGACAGAAGGAGCCGTGTGTGAACATGCACAAGTGATGTAATTATACCAGTTTTTGATCGTTGGTGTAACTTGCATTGACAAAACTCTGTAGTGTAGACAAGGCCTTAGAGTGTCACAGCTAAATACAAAGTGGAATGGCTTGTTTGCCATAAGGAATTATCATGTAAGAGACCATTCAAGATGAAGTGGACAGTTAACACCTCTGCAGTCATAGGACAATGGAGAGTTAGTAGGTTATAGATTGTTGTAATGAACCATAAATCCAGTGTCTTTATTGAGTCCATGATTTTTAGTGTCTAACAAAGTTATGAATTTAAGCTCCCAGGCTTGTCTTTTGAAGGTGTTGCGCAGATTTCCTGTGAGGATGCAGACTGGGAGGTCAGATATGGAGTGATCATTTTGTGAAAAGTCTTCTCTCATGGGTGATATGGTGTTTTTGTCTTTTATCGTTTGAGAGCATTGTAGCACATTAGCATACTGCGCACTAATTGTCCATGTGGACCCTGTTGCCACACCCTAAAAGTTCCCTGGTGCACTCTGGATCTTCTCAACTTTGAAATGAAAGTAACTCAAATGCATGGCAGCAGGATCCACACAGATTGTGTGAGGTTTGCTAGTCCTCTGCAAATTTATACCCCAGGTTGCTGCACACTAACTGTTCATCTAGACAAGCCCCCAGAAATAATATATAAAATCAGAATTATACCTCCAACAGTACATTTCAGTTGCAGAACAAGGAGGGAACAGCTATGGTTGATAGCTTGATGGAGTAATGAAGAGTAGTATGAACATGCCAGTGAGAAGTGGCTGGGTCACTTTACTATTCATTTTTAGACTTTCAAATAATTTGGTTTAATTCATACAGTACTGCTGTTTGTAATATGTGTATATAAAAATTGTGGGTTAGATCCTCAGATGGTGCAAGTCAGTGTGGTACTGTTGAAGTCAATGAAAGGACACAGATTTTAAATCACCAGAGGATCTGGCCCTGCATATATTTGAGTGGATCTATCCCCTCACCTTCATAGTGCAGCTGACTGTGTTTTGTACAGCACATTGAACAATATGGCCATGATCTTGACTAGGGCTTACTGATTTCATATATAAAGTTATTAGAGGTGTAGAACTTGGTGTAGAACAGGGGTCTCAAACATGCAGCCCGCCATAGGCGCTGACTCCGTGGGTGCTCCAGGGCTGGAGCACCCACGGGGGGAAATTAGTGGGTGCTCTGCACCTACTGGCAGCCAAGCTCCCCAACCCCACCTCCTCCTCCCCTCCCCGAGCACGCCACGTACCCGCGCCTCCGCCTACCTCCCAGCACTTCCTGCCCAGCCGCCACCAAACAGCTGTTTGAACGCTCTGGGGCGAGGGGGAGGAGCAGGAACATGGCGCGCTCAGGGGAGGAGGCGGGGTGGGGACGGGGATTTGGGGAAGGGGTTGGAATGGGGCAGGGAAGGGAGTGGAGTTGAGGTGGGGACTTTGGGGAAGGAGTTGGAAAGGGGGCGGGGAAGGGAAAGAGAGGTAAAAGATAAATTAATGGATCCTTGCAGCACCGCTACATTCAGCGTTTCTTCAGCAGTAATTTAGCGGGGGACGTAAAGAATATAATTTGCACTGATGTCTTTGAGCTACTCATTAGGGGAGGAGATTCTTGGGGCAGTGGTATGAAGGAGGTAAATAGACTCATTCTTGTGAATGATGTTAGTTACTTTAAATCCATCTGTTCTGTGGAACAGGACAGGAGCTTTCTTCTTTATGTATGACTCAATTCTTTTCTTCCCCCATGTTAGTGAGTTTCCCTCATTCTGTCTCTTCCCATTCTCCCAGTCACTTTCATTCTGCTTTTTGGTTACTCTTCCAGTCACCTGTGGTCTGATTTTCAGGGCCATTTCCAACAAGGCCTCAAGTGAGAGAGAGAGAGGCAATTTTAGACCTTAGGGCTAAACATGAACGCTGCCTACAAGTGGGCACATCATGGGCTAGTGTCAATTGTCAGAGATCAGTGGAAGTCAGTGGAGCTATGGCAATTTACACCAGCTGAGGATCTGCCCCAGCATTTCTATTCTGTGGGGCTATTATAACATATTGCCTAATAAGGCCAATTGCCACCTGGATTACTTTGGTTATATATTATGCCCCGTTCCCCTATTCTTCATCTGGCTGTTTGCCTTTCATCTTGTAAGGTCTTTGGAGATGGACTGGGCCGCCTTCTGTGTTTGGAGGTTGCCTAGCATATTGTGGGTGCTAGTGAAAACAAACAATAACAATAATCACCAGTAATTCATATGATTGAGTTTGTGACCACCCATCCTCCAGGTAGTAAAGCTTAGTTTGAATCTACTCTGACATTTCCAAAGTGCATCGAAAAAAGAACACTCATGGAAGAAAAGAGTTTTCCAAGACAAATGGGAGAATTTATATTTTTTCACAGAGGTAAAAGATAAAATTCAATGCCTTATTTGTCAGCAAACAGTGCTGTTCCCAAGGAGTATAACATGCGTCAGCACTATGACATGATACACCATGAAAAATATGATGCATTCACTGGAAAAATCCGAGAGGAAAAAGTTCGGCAACTTAAAGCAGCATTTGCCAAGCAAAGAAATTTCTTTTAGGAGATTAACAAGTCTAGCAAAGATTCAGTAAGAGCAAGTTTTGTGATAAGCGAATGATAGCTAAATCATTGCAACCTTTTACAGAAGACCTATTCATAAAAGAATGTTTTGTGAAGGCCAGCGAAATTTTATGTCCTGATAGGAAGAAAGTTTTTGAAGGCATAAGCTTGTCTTCCAATACAGTTGCCTGCAGGACAATGGATTTAGCAGATAATGTGCAAAAACAATTGATTCAAATGGCAAAAGACTTCGAAGCATTTTCAATTGCTCTTGCTGAGAGTAGAGATGCATCAGATACTGCACAGTGTGCAGTGTTCATTAGAGGTGTGGATTGTAATTTGAATATAATTGAAGAATTGCTAGACTTAGTGCCACTGAAGAGTACCACAACGTGATGTGACATATTTCAAGGACTAGAAGAGTGCATTGAAAAAGCTGCGCTGCCATGGAACAAACGCGTATCTTTGGCTACGGACAGTGCGCCATCAATGTGCTCTGAAAATGTTGGTGTGGTTGGATTATTGAAGACCAAACTGAACAGCCTCAATATACCAAGAATTAGCTTCACCAGTATACATTGTATTTTGCACCAAGAAGCCCTGTGTTGTAAAAGTCTACAAATGAAGGAAGTTATGGATGTAGTTGTTAAAACCGTTAATTTTATACGTGCACAAGGGCTGAATCACAGACAGTTCACTTCTTTTCTAGCAAGTATGGACAGCGAATATGGGGAACTTCTGTATCACACTGAAGTTAGATGGCTGAGTCATGGAAATGTTTTTTGATGCCTTCATGAAAATGAAAAACAAGGAGGTTCCACAGCTTGCTGATTCCACTTTTATCTGCAACCTTGCTTTTCTAACAGATGTAACTGATCACCTGAATGCACCGAACTTGAAGCTTCAGGGTAGAAAACAGGTGATAACACAGATGTATGACAGTGTTAAGTCATTCAAAGTTAAGCTTACTTTGTGGGGGAAACAGCTGACTGCTGGCAATTTGGTCCATTTCTCGACTCTGAATTCCTTAGGAAGAGTTGAACCCAAATCCTTGAAAGAATATGCAGATATCATTTCTAACTTATACAAACAGTTTGACATGTGGTTTAAAGATTTCAAGGCACTTGAATTGTACAGGGAGATTTTGGCAAACTAGTTAAGTGCCTGAAACCTCTATGGCTTATTGCTAAAAGCAGCCAAGTCAGCAGGCTGTAAAGTGGCCATGCAGCAGCCTCAGCTTGACCAAGGCAGGAGGGGAGGGGTTTTGGGGTGCCACAGAAAGGGCAGCTTGACCCCGTGTCCTTCCTGATAAGAATTGTGTTGAAGTTGCTGATACATGTACACCTCTACCCCGATATAACGCGACCTGATATAACACTAATTCGGATATAATGTGGTAAAGCAGTGCTCGGGGGGGGGAGGGCTGCGCACTCCGGCGGATCAAAGCAAGTTCGATATAAAGCGGTTTCACCTATAACGCAGTAAGATTTTTTTGGCTCCCGAGGACAGCGTTATATCGGGGTAGAGGTGTATTTTAGAAGAGCAGGATATGCTCAGGAATGTGTCTAACAGAGTCTCAAGGCTGCAAACTCGGGGAAAATACCACACCTGGTTAATCAATAATCAGAAGGAAACCTCTTGCTGGACCATTGAAACTGTTTGCTTAACAAGTTTTCTTTAAGGGACATGTTATTGTATTACTATGTATAAATAAAGGGAAAATGTTTGAGGTAGTGGGACTGGTCTCTCCCTCAGGATGCAGCTTGTGTTCCCCACCGGCAGATGGGCTGCCGCTGTGCCACCCGAGAGCCACACTCAGCTTCGGTAATTATCAAGGGTTGGGGGCATTTTACTAACCTGTTGCAGACATGTGTAAGTGCTTGATACTAAGGCCTGTCTACAATGGGAGGGGGATCGACCTAAGAGACGCAACTTCAGCTATGAGAATAGCGTAGCTGAAGTTGACATATCTTAGTTTGACTTACCTCGCGCCCTCACGGCGTGGGGTCAGTTGCCGCGGGTCCCCAGTCGACTTTGCTTCCGCCTCTCGCCGAGCTGAGTTCAGCAGTCGACGGGAGAGCGATCGGGGATCGATTTATCGCGTCTACACTACACGCGATAAATCGATCCCAAATAGATAGATCGCTACCCGCCAATCCGGCGAGTAGTGTAGATGTAACCTTAGTAAAGTTTAGCTTTAAGTGAAAGCATTCTTGTGTTGTCCTGTTTGTGCCAGCCATCTATCAGTCAGACGGCCGTGTCTCCCCTGATTTATTTCCTGACACCACCGCGCACTGAGAAAAAGTTACTAAGAGCTTTGGGTTGAAAGAACCCCAGGTAACAGAACCACATTTTCAACTTTTTTCCACATCATTTGCTGTGGACATTGACAATGTTGCAGAGGAAATGCAGATGGAGTTAGTGGAGCTTCAGTGTGATAGCATTTTGAAGCAGAAGTATAAAAATGTTGGAATTCCAGTATTCTAACGGTTTCTTTGACAAGAAAGATTTCCCATGTTATTCTCTGCTTCCGCAAGGGTAATGGCAATGTTTGGAAGTACATATATATGTGAACAGTTTTTCTCTTCCATGAAGATTAACAAATCTGTGTTAAGGTCAAGGCTCACTGATGAACATTTGCAAGCAACACTGAGATTGGTTTCGTCTCAGGATATCAAACCTAATATTGATGCTCTGGTTGATCCAAAACACTGCCAGCTAAGTGGCCAAAAATGAAATGACTGTCAAAATTAGCACTGACTATTTGCATTAGTTTTAAAAATTTAATACATTGACTTTTAATAGCATACTATATTACTCTTCATTTTTTTTTCATTTTTGACTATACTTTTGTATCATTGTATGAAAAGGTTTCAGTGATGTGGTCCTGGGGCCAATGTACCAGTCCTCATGTGGCCCTCGTGGTGATTTGAGTTTGAGATCCCTGGTGTAGAATATGTCATGCTGTTTTTATTTTTTTCTCTTGGTATTAGTCACACTTCACCGAGGCTCTTTTCTTTTTAACAATCTCTTTTTATTTGGGGAAAGAAAGTACAAATGGAAAATATTTACAGGTCAGGTAATCTGTGACCTTCCGGCTCAGTGCCTGCCTGGCTTTGCCTCCCTCATCTCACCTACAGCATTCAGCTCACCATCTTGTGCTTCATTAACCAATTCTGTGTGTGAAATCTGACTCCAACACAGTGTTTTAGTAAATTAATTTGTTTATTTTATGCACCACAATATACAGAACTGCTTAGATAGCATTCTCTTAATATATAACAGTAGCAAGAAACTGAATAAGAAAAGAGATGGAGCTCTGTACAGGAACAAGACTTCTGTTCTACTGTATGAACTTTTGTGCCATCTTCCTCCTAGTATTATTTGCAACATGGAGTAAATTTAAAACTGCCCTTTAGGCTCCTTATTGTGTATTTGGCCAGCTCCTCCCCATTTCTCTGCTCATTTCTTTTGCTAATATATTTATGTCTAATTGAACTGTTCAAATTAGAAATAATATATACTCTTGATCACTGGAGATTTCAATCATCACTTGTGAAGCTTCCTGAAGAACCCATTCTTAAAATTGGGAAATCCAGCCACACAGGGCTTCATTTGACACTGCTTCCAGCCACCAATAAAATAACCACCATTTGTCACTGAAAATTTAATTAATTTATATAGTGCTGTTAGCATGACAGCTAGGCATCTTGAAAACTTTAATTCTTTAAGACACAAATGAAACTACTGTCAACTGCTGGCCCTTCCCCTACCTGTCATCCACATACCTGTAGCAGGGTTGGTGAGCTTGCAGCTCCAGCCCTGGTAGTTGTTCATTAGGGCTGCAGCTTTATTTCAACTTTTTTTTTATCAAAAATAAAAATAAATCTGTTTTTTTTTATTTAAAAAAATGCCCTCCTCTTTGCCTCACCAAGGGGGCACCAACCACCTGCAGCAGTACCCTCCACCCCAGCACTGCAATCCTAATCCTGGCTGAGTGTAGAAGGGAAGCTGGTGGGAGCCACTGCGGAGAGAGCCCACCCCACAATCACCCCACATCTGGCTCCTTTGTCCCACAGGACTGGACCTGGCACCCTGTGCTCACCCTACAGCAACAGCTCCTGTGTCCCACGGTTCTGGGCCCATTGCCCTGCTCCTGGCATTGCAACCAGGCACATTGGTTCGCAGCACTGCTTAGGTTTGGCCTGACTGCTCTGTCATGATAGAGTGTCTGGCAGGCCAAACCTGAGCGGTTCTGTGGCCCAGTCCACCCAGGCAAAATGCCATTCATTTACGTTTTCTCCCTCGCCCTTCTCCCACCCAGTCATGATGGAGGGTCTGGCAGGTCAAATTTGAGCAGGTTTGTAACCCAGTTCGTGCAGAGCAGACAGCCAAGCCCAAACCCCCATGGGACAGGAATTGCATGAGCTGCCACTTCAGTATGAGTTGTGGACACAGAAAAAAAGTCATGGACAAATAGGAAAAGCACAATACATGACTTTTTTTTCCTGCTGTGACAAACTTGCAGTCCTAGTGATCATGGAAGGGGCATCAGCTGTGTCTCAATCTCACTGGCGTTAGCAGGAAAACTCAGAAGGATAGTTCAAAGTAAGGGCACTTACTTCCTACCCACAACATATGCACCAGGTGAAACATGAGCTGGGCTGGAAAGTTGGGAGAGATTCTTCAGATAGGGATGGAAAAGACTCTTCAGTGTAGGACACAGGAGAGGAAGAGATGGTCTGCCCAGTCCTTTAGGATCATTTGATAACTGTCTTGTAGATGTGGCTTTTTTGGTTTTGCTTGACTTTCCACCTTGCTTGTTGTTGCGGGAACTAAGGAGCAGCTGACATGCATGAGTTAGGCCTCAGCCCTTATATCTTTTGCCTCCCCTTGTTAGAAACACAGTCCAAAGGAGTAAGGCAGCCACTTCCAATAAGAGAATTGGTTCTCTTTCCACAGTTACAGTTGGTAAACGCCCAACCTCTGAGGCTGGGAGGGAGCCATAGTTGTAATGGGGAACTGAGTTTCTGGCAGTCATGTGGAGTAAGGGAAGGTGGCCAGACCTGATTCTCAAAAGTCTTGTTGCCTATTTTCAAAAGAGTTATTTCTCTCTTCCCACAGCCCATAAGATGTTCTCCTATGCTGCCTTGCCAGCTGAGGACTTGAGCTTGCTGTGACTTTTTATGCATTTATTTTTTAATTTACCAAATGTGTTTATTTGTACCTCTAGGCACACAGATAAAAATATACGGTCAGATATAATTTCCAGCATTGAGACCCATTGCCACTGCTGCTGTGTTGCCTAAGAGAGAGAGTCTCAGGCTGAAGAACAACAGACCAAAGGCAGCAAACCTTATGTACAACCCTCTTCTTTCTTTTTGACACCCACCCTCCACTCACTGTCCTGCCAGACAATCCAATACCACAGTATGAACCATACAGACTGGTCTGGGCCAGGCCTGGTACCAAACACCTGAAAGAAATCTATGTAAGAAAAAAACATTGCTGAGCTTTAAGAAAAGATAAGTTACAGTAAAGCTCAATTATTTCCTCCTTTTGTCTGAACCCCTCCTCCCTCTCCTGTCATCACAATGAGGGAACCTGCTAACACTTGAAATGGCTTATCCTCTGCTACAAATCCCTCCCTGAGACAAAACACCTCTTCTTGGCGGTATACCCTCAAGGAAGATTCTGCTTGACGAAGGCTGCATTGTACAGGCTTGATTCAGTGCACTACTAGGTTGGCTAATTTAAACTAGAGACACCTCTTTATCCCAGCATGGCACGCAAATTCCCTCTGCTGCTGCCTTCCATCTGCCTGCTCATGCCTCCCCCTCTAAAGCAATAATATTTCCAACTATATTTAAAAACACCCATAAGGTTATACAATGCTAAGTATAAAAGCTGGACATGTGCCAATGGACAGGGTCGTAACTACAGGTAAGGGCAAAGAATTTACTGCAAGATCTTGCTCCTGGAAACTGTCAAAGATCCTCCTGGTACCACATATGAGGAAAAAATGGACCACAACCTGAGAAATATCCAAAAATCAGTATTGTTCTTGTAAATGAGAAGTACGGACTTCCCTGGCTCAGGGCAGAGCTTTGCATTATAGTTTTCACCCCTCCCCGAATAATAGCAAGCTTGTTCTGTCTGCTGAGGAGCTTCCCTGTGCAGATGATAAACAGACTCCACTTTATTTTTGTTTTAAACAATCTGTTGATTTAATTTTTTTTATAATTTGGATCCTATTGCAGTAAAATTGCCTTTCACCATTTAACTGTATGAGGAAATCATGCTGTAGGAGGCCAGTATTGCACAACTGCCCACTCAACAACATGAAGGAGTATTCAGCATGTTACTAGTGTCCATCACTGAAGCGTAACCTCCCCTCTCTCCATTGACAGACAGTAATTCCACCCCTGGAGTTGGGATTTAGGCAGCATTTCTAAGGTCACTTTTTGGTTTTGAAGGTCCCCAGGAGTTTGGGCATGAATTTCCCCATTTTCTTATCTTTGGCATCTGTGTCATATTCCTCATCATTCTGAATTGGTTGTTCATCCTTCTTGCAGAAGACCTCAAACCTACTATACACCCGCTTCTCCTTTCGCATATTCTCCATCTTTTTCAGAAGGGTATCTCTGTCCTCTGATGGTTGCCTCTGAAGAGTCTTCTTATGGCTCCCAAAACTTTCTGACCTGCTAATGTTGCAGCTTTTCTCCTTCTCACCTTTATATTCCAAACTGCTGGTAGACTTGGTAAGATCAGGATTACTTGTGGATGGTAGTTGCTTGGCCAGCTCAGCTCTGTTCTTCTGACTGTTGGCGGAAATTTGCTCCAGAATCACCTTTGTGTCATCACGGAGGTTGCTGCTGTATAGGATGTTTGCCGTGGAAGAAGCAAACCTGGTCTGAGATGGCTGGTTGCTTTTGAGAGCAGGTGCTGTTGTGATCCTTTGGGATTTCTCTTCCTCCATCACTTCCTGATAATCCCCCTTGGAAGATCGTTTAAGGCTCATGGTCTGCTTGTCAAACTTTCCACTCTCAAGATTGGTTTCTTCCTCTGATTTCTTATCACCCTTTGGATTCAGCAATTGTTTCAACCTTAGCGACCCTTTCCTAAAAAATTCCAGTGGACTCTGTTCCTGTTTGGCACCCTCTTCCTCGGATTTATTGAGAGAGCTGTCAGACCCTTGATTCTTGGATAAACTTTCAGGAATCGATGTGGTGCTTATCCTAGCCTGCGGTTTCTTGAATTCTGTGTCAGCTAGTTCCTGTGTGTCTCTTTTGAATGTCAGTTTCTCCCTGTTCTCTGGCAGAGCAAGCTTCTGAGTGTTTCCTACCAATATCAGGTTCTCCTTCATTGGAAGAGCAGGTTTGCTGTCTGTGGAATAGAACCGAGAAGATAGTTTTTCCATTTTGCTGCTAATATTTGTTATAGGATCTTTACTCAGTGTGTCAAGGAGCTGGGTGGCTGAAGGAGACATACCAAACTGTTTCTCAGACTCCATGTGCATCTTGTAACTACTGAAGGATTCTTTTGAGTCTAGCACCCTACTCTCCAGGATCTTGTATTGCACGGATTTGGTACATTTTTTCTCTGCATTCTGAGATTCTTCCTGTAGAAAACTGGAAACAGCTTTGGTGTGACTAACTGTAGCACTCTCTATGTCTTTGCCCACAGTTTTGTACTTCTCTAAAAGTTCTGCTACTTTAGAAGAGGTGGTTGCCTTTATAGTTTCATTGTCTTTTGTAATCTCATTGGACATTTGCTCCTTTTGGATCATCTGAACCTTCTCCATTGTCATATTCTGCTGATCTAAATTGGCGGCATTAAAAATCAAAGAAGATCTGAGCCTTGAGCTCCTCTGGATCAAAGGATTTATCCTGGACCTAAAGGAATCCTGTTTCATAAGGGAGGTCTCCTCGCCTGCTCTCTCAGTACCTGTTGACTCTTTGGCACTTTCAATTCCCAATGATTTATTATTAAATGACATAGGAGACTTGAAAGATGGGATCAGGTCACTGGGGTACTTTGTGAGGGGCTCTCCAAGGCTCAAAACATCATTATATGACTCTGATTCCATGGGCATTGGGATGCCTTCGTCTCCTGGTTCAGACTGGTATCCACTCAGGTATGAAGAAATCCTCCAGTTACGCAAACCTGTTCTATTTTCCTGGGTCTTCTTGTCCTGATCTGGGTCCTGGTCTTGTAAAAACAGTCGTTGTTCCAGGCTCTGCTTCTGTGTGGGGGATGTCTGGCACATGAATTTCTGCCCTATGTTTTGCCTCCTTAGTGACATCAGCCCTAGTGGGCCATTCCCTGCAGGGTTCACCTGGTCAGAACCATGCCTCACTTCCCTAGAAGAATTTGAAGGCTCATAATCTAGCCTTAAGGGGAAACCCTCCTGTGGGAAGTGGGATTCAAGTTCAGGATATCTGGGGCCCTGTGCATAGTCCTCCAGTTCATTGAATCCTGGCCTACCACCTCGTATTCGCTCAAAGAACCCCTGAGGCCTGCTGGAAGCATGGGGATGTTCAAATTGATATTGGTAGAACTGGTCCTTTTGAAAGTGACTGGATTGCATTTTAAAGTCATCCAGATTGTTCATGAACATCTGCCTAGAACACTGCTTTGAAGAAGAAAAGTTTTCAAAGGTTCCTTCAGCAAAGCTGTGTCTCTTAAAGGAATCCAGCTCTAACTGCTTGGAGCGGAATAAACCTCTGACAGGATCTATCTGAGAATTCTCCATTTCTGCCTTCTTAGAATACATGCGCATTGCTGACCCCTCCATAGTATGGCGCATCAGTTCATCCCGTCTGAAGGCTGACAAGAAGTATCTGTCTGGATCAACTCTGTCCATGAAGGGTGGAAAGACATTGTCATCCCTCTGGAACAGCAGGTGTGGTTTCTTTGGAAAGAAGGGCATATTGTTGCCAAAGGGGGCCATGGTAAATGGGTTCTCTGCCTTCACCAAGACATTGGCTGGAGGAATGAGAGGGTCTGACTGTGCAAAGAGAATTCGGAATTCTTCATCAAAGCTGGACACCAGCTCCCCTTGGAAGATGTGAGCGATGCTTCGATGAATCTTCTCAAAGGACCACATAAAACTGTACCAAGATACAGAAAAGATGAGATGTAGTTAGCTTCTGATGTGTCAAATCAGTGGCACCACTTCACATCCACCATGCACTGAGTCTAGCCTTCTACTAGCACCAAGTACTACTCTGGCAGCTTTCTACTGCCCACAAGAGTTCCCCCGATTAACACTTATTGATTATTGGGCATTAGTCAGTTCCAGCACTAATAGGCTCACGTTCTAAACTGAGAGATCTAACATACCAAGTGGTAACCACAGAGGAGATGGGGGAAAGGAGGATGAGGGTTATGGTAAAATATGCTAATATGACTGTTCTGTGCTGAATTTTTTTAAATTAAATATTTTAAAGTTATTTTAATACATACTTTTTATTTGTAAATAAAGTACCCACCTGTACAGCGCTGAGACAAGGACTCCCCTGCAAGCAAGAGCACCCCATTCTTCACAAGTACTATCTCACTCTCTCCACCAAGATCCACACAGCATGCTCCCTGCCTCGATGAGGTAATGATTTCCCTTATCTGGGTTTTTAATATGGGGCCACTCACTTGAGTACCAAAAGCACTTAGGTCAATCTGATGAAAACAGCATACTATCTAAGCTCAGAAGTATAACACAGGCATTGACATAGTAACTTCCATATATTAACAGTATGCAATAGTCACTCCCATACTTGTAACTAGATGCTGATTTTAATAACCCACCCATCTTTTTAGCAACTTTAATTATTCTATGACACACTTAGGTTTGATGCTGGGCTGAAATAAAACAATATTTTAAAAACCTGACTATGTTTTCTCAGGACACAGTCACTGACATGACTAAGTCCGGGCTGATTATGTTGTGGCTTCAGCCAGATGGTATTTGGACTTAATGTCCCTAGCAATGCTGGTGTCTGCAGTGATTTTGAGTGTTTAAATTAGTTGTAACAGTTACTAACCTTTGTACAGACATTTTATGTCCTGGATATGAAACAACCTTGGCTTTAGATTTCTGTAGTTTCCTTAGCTACAGAATTACATATTATCCCTTGGAATAATAGTGCATTGTGCGCCAATATTGAGTTTAAGGGATACAACCTTGCCACTGATGTTTAGTTGTAACTGTCATCGTTAGAGTACCCCCTCTCACCAGCAACTCTTCCTAACAGAGACAGGGCTATGCCAATCTGCAGTCCCTCCCTGCACCCCCTCACCTGTAGTTGCCACTTAGCACCACCATGCAGTCCACCAACAGGAACTTCTCTTTCACATGCCCTTTGAAGGACATCCCCGTGCGGCAGTAATAGGTGGGGCCAGAAACCGTCCGGACCCTCAGGAACTGCAAACCAGCGGAAAGATGAGGCAGTGACTTCCAAGGGCAGCAGCTGCTCTTGCACTCCCCCCCTCATTCCCCCATTAGCTCACTTCTTCATACCCATCTCTCCCATAACATCAGCACTAGCTTCTCTATTTGCCTTTCTGTTCAGTTACAGCAGAGGTGGGCAAACTTTTTGGCCCGAGGGTTCCCCATTCCCGGCCAATGGGAGCTGCGGGGGGGGTGGTACCTAGAGGCAAGGGCAGTGCGCGGAGCCCTCTGCCCCCACTCCCCCAAGGGCCACAGGGACATGGTGCCGTCTGCTTCCAGCAGCGGCGCGGGGCCCGTGGCGCCACGGGAGTGACAATCCTGCGGGACAGATCCAAAGCCCTGATGGGCCAGATCCAGCCCGCGGGCTGTACTTTGCTCACCCCTGAGCTACAGTGTCTCATCATGACACTACACAGGCTGCCTCCCACCTTTATTCCCCCCTCATTACTGAGATAACTTCTTTCTCCTCTGGCCCCTGACATCCATCAGCCCTGTAGCTCCCCCCCACAGCTCCTCAGGACCAGACCATAGGATCCCAGCAGTGAACCCGCCCAGGTCACCTCCACATAGTTGAGGTTGACTTTGCACTTAGCAGCTGTGTCTAGGAAGAGCTGGGAGTTCATTTCATCCAGGAGGATATACACAGGGACCCTGCGGGCAGCAGCATCCAGCACCTCACTCAGCAGATCCACATCTGTGAAAACATCCATCACTATAGCTACCACCTGTGGGAGAGAGAGTGAGATAAGGACAGTCAAATTTTAGGCCTGCCTGCGTCATCCCTGTATATGAGCATTCACTTGCAGCTGCTTACAGCACACTCCCTCCCACCCCAGCATCTGCCTCTGCTGTACTTGCTGCATTTCTTCCTCCTACCCTGACAGCACCTGCCCCGCTGGACCTGTTCTGTGCCCCACTCTGGCACCTGCCCCTTCTGGACTCACTTCATGTCCCTGGAGTAAGAAGTCTTACACTTTAAGGCCGGAAGGAATCATTAGGTCATCTAGGCCTGATTTACACCTACAACTCAGGTCGACCTAGCTACATCACTCAAAGCTATGAAAAAATTCATGCCCTGCATGACAGCTAGGTTGACCTAACCCCACTGTAGATGAGCTAGGTCGATGGAAGAATTCGTCCATTGCCCTAGCTACTCCCTCCTGAGGGGGTGGGTGGGTTTACTACTGCGATGGAAAACTCCTTATATCGCTGTAGTAAGTGTCTGTGCTACAGCAGCATAGCGTGTAGTACTTGTAGTGTAGACATATCCCTAGTCTGATTTCCTGCATAACACAGGCCTGAGAATTTCACCATTACCCCCTATTGTCCATGATAATTTGGGTTGAATAAGCATATCTTCCAGCAAAGCATCCTGTCTTGATTTGAAACCATCGAGAGATGAAGAACCCAACACTTCCCTTGGTAACTTGTTCCAATGGCTAACCACCATCACTATTAAAAATGTGTGCCTTATTTCTAATCTTAATTTATCTTCAGCTTGCAGCCAATTTGCTAAATTAAAGCGACCTTTAATAGCTGTTTTTTTCTCCCCATTAAGATACTTCTACATCATAATCAAGTCACCTCTTAAACATCTTTTTGATAAGCTGAACAGATTGAGTCCTTTATCTCACTGTAAAGATTTTTTTTCCAGACTTGGAATCATTTTTGTGGTTCTTCTTTATATCTTCTCCACTTTTTCAACACCCTTTTTAAAATGTCGCCACTAAACCTGGATGCAGGATTCCAGTATTGGACTCATCAATGTAAAAGTCACTTCCCTACACCTATTCACTCTCTCCGTTTTATACATCTACAGTGTCTCAGTGAGAGCTCATGTTCAGTAGCCTCCACTGTGACCCCCTCAATCGTATTCAGGATTTACAACATTCCAAGATACAATTCCCCCATTCTGTAGATATTGCCTATATACTTTAAAGCTGGCAACGGGGGAGGTGTCTTTAAGCCATCTTTGGGCTCCTCATGTTCTGAGACCATGCAGAGTCCTGAGTAACCTCCGGTGTAGCATAGCCTCAGGGCTGCTCTAACTTATGCAGTTTCCTATGGCCTCTTGGTAGCAGAGAATAACTGTAGTATAGTGAATGCTGGCCATGCATCCAACACCCTCCCTTTCCCTCCCCATGCCAGGGACTGGGAGGAATGCCACTGCATTGCCTTTACACCAGCTCTACACAAACTAGGGAGGCCCCTGTATGAGGGAAGTCTCAGGCAGCTGTTTCCAGTCCGGTAAAGCCCCTTTCAATTGTCAGAGTGGCCTAAGGGGTCCTGAGTGTAATTTTGCACAGGGAATAGAAGAGGGAATCAGTGCAGAGCTGCTGCATCCTGCCCCATCTCCTTCAGCTCTGTTGGTTCCTGGCCTTTGTTCAATCTTACCTGTTGTGCAGCTCGGATCATCCTACGGGCTTCTTCCTTGATGCTGGGATTGTCTGGGGGTGGTGGCTGCACCAGAGTTGTTACCTCAGTACCCTTGAATCCAAAGACCATTGGCCAGCCCAGATCAAGCTCAGGGACAGCAAGGTCAGAATTCATAGGCCAATAAGTCCCAGAGGATCCGTCTATGTCACTGCCATGCATGGCATCTGTGCAGCTGCTCTCCTGGTTGGCATACTGGGGCTTCTGGAGATGCTGAGTGATGTGCTCTACCTCTGTGCTGCAGAGAAAGTCAGGGGCTCCTTCTTCATCCAGAAAACGATGATAATTCTCTTGCCCCTCCTCAGCTAGCACATCCAGAGCCAGCCGGTAATACTCCTTGTAATGGGGTGGCAAGTAGTTAGGGTCCAGGGGGTTGTCCCCCTGTGAGGAGCTCTGGGACCGGCGAGCCATGAGGGGCAGGGGAGCTGTAGGAAAGGAATAAAGAGCAGGGAGCTAATAGCCAATATTAACCATCACCCTCATCTCCATTGACACCTTCCTCCTCCCAAATGGGTATGTGTAGGGATCATGCATGGTAAAACAGTGAGAGACAGTGAACAGATGTCAGGTGCACTGGGTAGTAATTACCGTATATACAGCTTTTTTTGCATTATGTGAGGTAGCATATATCAGTGTTATAGTGGCTTGGAAACTGATCTCTTGGCAAGGAAATGGGATTGTATGGTCACCTACTAATGTGTTACTTTGACACATTAGCATATATTTGTTCAAAATTATGGTTGGGAGGAGGATGGTGTAAATTGGGAAGGTATGACGGTGAGTGATAAGGGATTATAAAGCAGGATTCCTTAGCTGTTCATTTTCAGGCTTTCTAAAGTTAGATTTTTTTTTTTAACAGTCTAGACTTTTTGTTAAAGAAAGTATAATTTGTCTGGGTATTAGCTGGATGTCAGTGAAACACACTATCAGTCTCTCTTTTAAATTAATTGTTTTGTGAAACTGCACTGGATGAAAGGGTACACACATACATCCTTGTGCACCTGTTCAAGTTCGTGGATCCTTTAAAACTGGGAACAATAGCCACCAGGGCCCATGATTAGGAGCCTACAGGAAGCTAGAAACAAGACATCCTGCCTCTGCGGGTAGGAGTAGCTGGCAAGAAGGACTTGGGTACATTCTAGTAGCTAGGAAGGGCTACTAAAGAGAAAGGTATGGTCTCTTCTCTCCCATCTGATGGGAGGTGGGAAAGCTCAGGTTAGTACCCAGCCTTCACACTTTATTTACTCTTCTTCTGAAACTTTTATTTAAGAATAAAGCCAGACCTCAGGGCAGAGTCTTGGATTATGGTTGTTGGAAGCTTTTTTCCTACCTTCCTCACTGGTTAGTTGTCCATTAGCTTAGGTTCTCTTTAGTAATTTTCCCTGTTGTGTTTTTTTTTTTTTCCTCCTGTGCTCCTGAAATTGACATCAGGTTTCCTTTTTTTGCAGGCCTGCTTTGCCTTCTCTGCTCTAGCCTAACTGTAGGGAGGTGGTGGTTTGTTGATGTTGTGAGTTACATTAGGACTTTACTTGATGTTGGAGTCTGTGTAATTCACACACACTTTTGTCTGTCTGGGTCACAATTTCTGCTGATGGTTAGAAGATCCTAAATTTAAGTCCCTTGTTTATCTTTATGGTACGGGGCAGCTATCTTAATCATAGTATAGACTAGTTTGGTGTGTAGTGGTGTGTGTGTGCATTATCTCTGTCTCTTAGTATGTGGGTGTATGGAATGTTGTCTTGCTGTCTGCCTTGTATATGGTATAGCTGTATCTTTGAGTCTGAGAGAGCGGTGTTGTGTGTGTGTGTGTGTGGTCTTGCTTGTGCTTTGGGTTGGGACAAAAAGCTTCGAAATGTAACTAAAAAGCAACTAAACTAGTGACATGCCTATGTGTGCTGCAGAGCATCTGGAACCTGACTCTGAGAGGGTGGAACTAGCCCATGATTCTCACTGGTGCATTAACTCCCAGCCCCACTGTTCCAAGGGCCCTGTCAATGGCCAGTAGAGAACGCTCTGTAATAAGAGAAGAGTAAAAAGGGCCTGGGCCACCCACCCAATCAGAGACACCCTTGTAGCTGAGGTAAGTACTGTGGGAGTTTTGGCTGCCCTCCCTTTCTCCTAAGGGAGAGGGATCCCATGCTGCTCATAAAGGGTGGGGTGGGGTGGGGTGTTTCAGATCTGCTGCTCCTGGAGGGAGAGGAGATTGGGGACCCAGAGTATAGCTCTTGCCAATCTGGGAAAGGTGAGGGGACCCTTATGACCATAAGAGTGGGGCTATAGTGCTGCAGGGATGAAGCCACAGGGAACTCTGTCGTGGTGTTTCTAGGCCTCACGATTGCCTAATCCAGTGCTGGGTGTCTCTCTTGTGTTTTGTGTATGCTGGGGATGTCCTCTTACTGTCACGTGTGCAGATGTCAATGGCTGGATGAGAGTGGCTAGAATGTTATATGTCCTAGACAGACTTTGGGGGAGGGCAGAAAAAACTATTCTGATCATCTAGACTGAACTTCAGCTTAATAAAGGCCAGAGAACTTCACCCAGGGATTCCTGCGTCAAGCCAAATAACTCCTGGCTGGGGTAGAGCAACTCTTCTAGAAAGATCCAGTCTAGATTTACAGATTCCAGGTGATGGAGAATTACCCACAGCCTTTGGTAAATTGTTCTGATGGTTAATTACCCCCAATGTTAGGTCGGGACACTGGACAAACAAGCAAAGGCTCCGCGCCCCCGCCCCCCTGCCCCGACTCCGCCCACCCTTCCCCCATTGGATCCCTCCGCAAATCCCTGCCCCCATGCCCACTCCCTCACTGCCCCATTGGCTCCCTCCCCAAATCCCTGCCTCTTCCCCAAGCATACCATTCCTCCTCCCTCCACAAGCACTGGAGGGAGGCCGGGAGACGCAGGGGATCGCGGGGCCGGGGTGAGTGTGAGTCCGGCCTGGCCCCGAGCGCATGCAGGACTCGGGCGGGGCGGTACCTGGAGGGAGAGTAGGGGGGTTCTCCCCACCTGGGCAGCAGGAGTCGGGAGCAGCTGCTGCTGCAGCTCCCACTGCCGCTGCGGGAGGAAGCGGCCAAGCACGTGGCGCTCGGCGGCTATGGCTCTGGTGCCCGGGCCCGAACCCCCCGAGCCCGGGCCTGCTGTGGGGACCCAGCGTGCATGCTGCACGCACCCAGCCCCTGGCCAGTTGCATCTGGGCTGGCTGCCCAGCTGGTGCAATCCCGTGGGCGGCGGCATCGGCAGCCCTGTTTGTTCCCCTGCGGGACCCGAGCGGGACAGGAGGGCTGGGACCTGCTGCCCCCACTCTGGGGCCGCCCGTGGGATTGCACCAGCTGGGCAGCCAGCCCAGACGCGACTGGCCAGGGGCTGGGCGCGCGCAGCGTGCGCGCTGGGTCGCCACAGCAGGCCCGGGCTCGGGGGGTTCGCGGGCGCCAGAGCCACAGCTGCCAAGCACCACGTGCTTGGCCGCTTCCTCCCCCCGCAGCAGTGGGAGCTGCAGCAGCTGCTGCTCCCAAGTCCTGCTGCCCAGGTGGGGAGAACAGCCGCCACCGGCCCTGTGGGCTGCCCTCCTACTCTCCCTCCAGGTACCGCCCAAGTCCTGCCTGTGCTTGGGGCCAGGCCGGACTCACTCACCACGGCCCCGCGCTCCCCCTGCGTCTCCCAGGCCTCCCTCCAGCACTTGCGGAGGGAAGAGGAATGGTTGGGGGCAGGGGGTGTTGTTTTTTTTTGCTCTGCCGCTGTTTTTTTTTTCCCTCTGCCCCTCCCCCCACCCCCGCATCCCGCTATTTGACCTGGATGATCTGGTCACCCTAGTTCCATTGGCACTTCATCTTCTCCTGACTGATTGTGCTGGGGGCTCTGCCTGTCTCCAGCACTCCGGACCCTCAGCTATCACCACCACCTGGAACCCCCGATCGATTCAAGCTTCACGGAGTGGTGAGAACCCATCTCTCTCTCTCTCGGTATAGCCTTCTGACCCTGACTTGTGTGATCAGTTATAGTTTTCTAAACCTGACTTTTATAATCAAATTTAAGTTAGATTTAATATTATCACTGTTGTTTGTTTGGCTCCCCTATGGTTATTACCTGGCAATAAATAACTTCCATGGTTAAGCTAGTTGCTTCTCTCTCTCTCTCCCCCGCCTTGTGCGTGTTTTTTGGCTTCCTCATTTGGTCTGCAGCAACGCTCCTCGTACCGAAGCTAAAGATCCCTGCAGTGCCCAAAAATCCTGTGGGGTTTGCTCATCAAGTGGGCTACTGCCTGAACAATTGTAATGTGAAAGTGGGGATAGTGACGTGCTGAACCTGGGATAGATGAGAGTGGCAGACTGAAAGTGCTGCTTGACCCAGCCTGCTCAGGCACGCTCTATTCCGGTGCGGTGCCCATGGCAGATGAGGGTGATAGCTTGGAAATGCTGCTCAACCCGGCCTACTGAGTCCAGGGACATATAAGGGGTCAGATTGGGAGTGCTGATTAACCCGGTGCTCTCAGAAGCGCTCTGTTAATGTGTGTGTGTGTGGGTGTTCGTCTGATTCTGGGGCTGGAAGAACCCAGCCTGGGGAGCCTAGGTCCTGCAGGATAGCTCCATTGGGAGGGAACTTGCAGCAGGGAGAAGTAGAGCTCCGTATGAGAACACAAGTGACACAAGCAGTACAAACACCCCACGCCCCCCCGAAGAGTAACCCTAATAAATGAACATACCCCAAAGTAATGGGCAAAATTGGTAACACTTAAAAATCTGCCTCTTATTTCTAGTCTGAATTTGTCTGGCTTTAGGTGCCAACTATTGGATTTCTTTCTGCCTTTTTCTGCAAAATTAAAGAGCTCTCTACTAAAAGAAATTTCTTCATCCTGAAGGCACTTGTTAGACAATGATCAAGTCAACTCTTAGCCTTCTCTTGGATAAACTAATAGTGAGCTTCTTCAGTGTCTCAGTATAGGAGATGTCCTCCAGACCTCATATTGTTCTTGTGCCTCTTTTCTGAACCCTCTCTATTTTTCAACATCTCTTTTGAAGTGTTGACATCAGAACTGAACACAGTATTCCATAAATGTTCTCACTAATGCCATCTACAGAGGCAACATCACTTCTCAACTCCCCTTGATATTTCCCTCCTTATACATCCAAGGCTTGTTTCACTCACTTAGCTACAGCATTCCACTGTACACTCATGTTCATTTTGTTATCTGTTATGACACTAAATCCTATTCAATGTTGCTGCATTCCAGGATATAGTCCCTGTCTTGTGTGACCTACATTCTTTGTTCCTAGACTTATGACTTTGCATTTGACTGTATTAAATGCATGCTCAAATGAGCCCAACTTACCAAGTGATGCAGGTAGCTCTGTGCAACTCACCCACACCCATCCATATTTATCACTTCACTAATTTTTGTCATCTGTAAATTTTACCAGCAATCAGGGCCGGCTCCAGGGTTTTTGCCGCCCCAAGCAGCAAAAAAACAAAAAACAAAAAAAAAAAGCCGTGATCGCGATCAGCTCTACTGCTGCTGCTTCAGTCTTCGGCGGCAATTCAGCGGCTGGTCCTTCGCTCTGAGAGGGAGTGAGGGACCCGCCACCGAAGAGCTGGACATGCCGCCCCTCTCCGTTGGCCGCCCCAAGCACCTGCTTGCTGGGCTGGTGCCTGGAGCCGGCCCTGCCAGCAATGTAGGAGCCGGAGGGGGGGACATGCTACTTCTTCCAGGAGCCATGTGTTGCCACAGCATGCGCAGAGCGGGGCAAGCCCCCAACCCTGCTCCCCGGCAGGAGCTCAAGGGCCAGATTAAAAGGTCTGATGGGCTGTAGTTTGCCCACCCCTGCTCTAAATCATTGATACTGAATAGCATTGGGCACGGAACAGATTCCTGCAAGACCCCCTCTAGAAACAAATCCTCGTGGCTGATAATTCCCCATTTACAATTTTTTTCAATTTATCAGTTTACTCGTTTTTAATACGGTTGTGTCATCCAGATGTCACTGTCATGTCATAGAATATCAGGGTTGGAAGGGACCTCAGGAGGTCATCTAGTCCAACCCCCTACTCATAGCAGGACTAATCCCCAACTAAATCATCCCAGCCAGGGCTTTGTCAAGCCTGACCTTAAAAACCTCTAAGAAAGGAGATTCCACCACCTCCCTAGGTAACCCATTCCAGTGCTTCACCACCTTCCTAGTGAAAAAGTTTTTTCTAATATCCAACATAAACCTCCCCCACTGCATCTTGAGACCATTGCTCCTTGTTCTGCCATCTGGTACCACTGAGAACATGGAACCCTCTTTGGAACCCCCTTTCAGGTACTTGAAAGCAGCTATCAAATCCCTCCTCATTCTTCTCTTCTGCAGACTAAACAATCCCAGTTCCCTCAGCCTCTCCTCATAAGTTGTGCTCCAGCCCCCTAATCATTTTTGTTGCCCTCCGCTGGACTCTTTACAATTTTTCCCATCCTTCTTGTAGTGTGGGGCCCAAAACTGGACACAGTACTCCAGATGAGGCCTCACCAATGTTGAATAGAGGGGAATGATCACGTCCCTCGATCTGCTGGCAGTGCCCCATCTTATACAGCCCAAAATGCCATTAGCCTTCTTGGCAAGAAGGACACACACAGTTAACTCATATCCAGCTTCTCATCCATCGTAACCCCTAGGTCCTTTTCTGCAGAACTGCTGCCTAGCCATTCGGTCCCTAGTCTGTAGCAGTGCATGGGATTCTTCCATCCTAAGTGCAGGACTCTGTACTTGTTCTTGTTGAACCTCATCAGATTTCTTTTGGCCCAATCCTCTAATTTGTCTAGGTTCCCTGTATCCTATCCCTACCCTCCAGCGTATCTACCACTCCTCCCAGTTCAGTGTCATCTGCAAACTTGCTGAGGGTGCAGTCCACACCATCCTCCAGATCATTAATGAAAATATTGAACAAAACCGGCCGCAGGACCAACCCTTGGGGCACTCTGCTTGATACCAGCTGCCAACTAGACATAGAGCCATTGATCACTAATCACTGAGCCCGACGATCTAGCCAGCTTTCTATCCACCTTATAGTCCATTCATCCAGACCATACTTCTTTAACTTGTTAGCAAGAATACTGTGGGATACCATATCAAAAGTTTTCCTAAAGTCAAGGAATAACACATCCACTGCTTTCCCCTCATCCACAGAGCCATCCATCATGGGAGCATCATCTTCACTTTGTCACAAATGGCTCAGGTATGCATGTTATCTAATGGGTCTCTGGAGTGTTTTACTGTCAGGTTTGTGTGTGTGAGGAGGGTATCTTGCTCTGCGTTTCTTCCAGTCTGACTGAGGCTATGTCCTCACTACAGGGGGGCAGGGGGGGAGGATGGTGTCGATTTAAGATATGCAAATTCAGCTACGTGAATAGCGTAGCTGAATTCGACGTAACGGAGCCGACTTACCCCGCTGTGAGGACGGCGGCAAAGCGACCTTTGCGGCTCCCCTGTCGACGGCGCTTACTCCTACTTCCACTGCTGGAGTAGAAGCGTCAATTCGGGTAATCGACTGTCGCGTCCCAACGAGACGCGATAATTCGATTCCCGAGAGATCGATTTCTACCCGCCGATTCAGGCGGGTAGTGTAGACCTGCCCTTAGAGCAGCAAGTAGTGTGTCAAGTTGGCTGGGGCCGGTTGTCAGCGATGGGGCATTGGTTTGCGAGGGGAGATAGAACTAACTCTCTACTTGTGACATATTGTATAAGTGTTGCCTGGCTATTACTTGGTCTATTTCTGTCAATCTTGTCTCTAGGACAGGGGATGGTCTTTACTCTGTGCCGCACACAGCATACTGGGGCCTTGACTGGGACCTCTGGAGTACAAATAATCTGTAGAATGGCGCTGTCCTTCACTGTATGTCTATGCAATAGGAGAGTGTCCCCTCTTGCTGCATGTACACTGGATACTGTACTGCTGGCCTCAGCTGTTATTAATGCAGGATGACTGCTCTGTCCTGTAGGGTTGGTGGAGGCTGAATGCAGGGTGTGATGCTGGAGATCCTGGGGGAAGCTGCAAGCAGGAATGCGTCCCTGAGGCCGACAGAAAGCAGGTGTGTCAGCAAGGGAGTCAGAAAGCGGGTGTGTCAGCAAGGGAGTCAGCACTGGGACTGGCTGGTGCTGAAGTGACTTTCAGTTAAGCTGCTGTTTTCCATGCTGACAAGCTGGGCCTGTCTGCCGGGCCTGATGGCTGGGGGCACAGCAGGCCACCTCCAGCAACAGCAGGAACAGTCAAGGAAGCCTGGAAAAGATTCCTGAGCTGTTGGAAGGGGATGGCAGAAAGAGCCTGATTTTAACACACACCTCCTGGGTGTGGTGTTCTGTCCCATCGAGTGGCACCAAGACCACTTAGAGAGAGAAAATGAGTCTGCTCTCCACCCTAGCTAAGAGCCAGTTGGTTTTTAGCTCATGCTGTAGAGGCTCATGCACTAAGCACCAGAGATCCCAGCCCAACCCTGCCCACTGATGACCGGGGTCTGTTGGTGTTACACTTGGACAGGTTTTTTTTAAATCAGAATGACATGTACAAAATCTGGACTTTGTTCCATTGCACTTTTGTCAAATGCTCTATAGAATGTGTCTGCAACCATCAAATTTCTCCCAGGTTTGTATTCAATTTACAAATCATACATTTGTAGCTGAAAAAATAATCTGTGTATTCTGGGGCAGGGGTGGGGGGTTGCCTGACCCCTTTTAGCACTGGCAATAAGTGGACTATGGTTTGTTTCACATAACACAGACCTCCCATAAATAAATATGTTAAACTTTTTATACCCATGGACTAAGGCCAAAGCTTCCTTCTCTATTTGAGCATATTAACACTCAGTTTTTGTTAATCTCCATGGTGCATAAATCACTGGTCTCCAATTGTGACCATACTGTCATGTGCCAATATCTTCCTTGGCAACATCTCGGGACAGCTTAGTTTTGTGCTTACTGTCATGGTACCTCAGAACTGGGTCCTCTAATTCAAGGATGGGCAAACTACGGCTCATGGGGCGCGTCCAGCCCATCAGACCTTTTAATTTGGCCCTTGAGCTCCCTCCAGGGAATGTGGTCAGGGGCTTGTCCCACTCCATGCATGCCATGGCTCCATGCAGCTCCCAGAAGCAGCAGCATGTCCTCCGTCCAGCTCCTACGCGCAGGGGCAGCTACAGGGCTCCGCATGCTGCCCCCGCCCCAAGCACCCTCCTCCCCTCCCCCCCCCGCCCCACAGCTCCCATTGGCCGGGAACCACAGACAATGGGAGCTGCAGGGGCAGCGCCTGCGGACAGGGCAGCGCGCAGAGCTGCCTGGCTGCACCTCCGCATAGGAGCCAGAGGGGGGGACGTGCCGCTGCTTCCAGGAGCTGCTTGAGGTAAGCGCTGCCCAGAGCCTGCACCCCTGACCTCCTCCCGCAGCCCTGATCCCCTCCTGCCCTCCAAATCCCTCGGTCCCAGCCCAGAGCACTCTCGTACACCCCAAAGCCCTCATCCCCAGCCCACCCCAGAGCCCGCACCCCCCAGCCAGAGCCCTCATCCCACCCCACACCCCAACCCTCACCGCAGCCCGGAGCCCCCTCCTGCATCCTGAACTCCTCATTTCTGGCCCCACCCCAGAGCCCGCACCCCCAGCCGGAGCCCACACCCCAACCCCCAATTTTGTGAGCATTCATTCCCTGCCATACAATTCCCATATCCAGATGTGGCCCTCAGGCCAAAAAGTTTGCCCACCTCTGCTCTAATTCCTTCAGTTTCGCTATATTAAGATTTGCATCCCATGTTCATTGGACAACTTTGCATAATACAGCTCAGGTTGCTGGTTCAGGCAGCTAAAGTAGGCACAAATTTCCATACATAGTTCAGGATTCTGAGGAATCTCTGTATTTCTTCCTTGTCTACTGGGGCAGGCATGTTGTTGATGGCCTCAACCTTGCTGTGTTAACTTCTCTCCCAGGTTTGTTATTTCTGTTGCACAGAATTTACATTTTTGTTCAGCCCATCAGCTCTAGACAAAGATGTGTGGAGCCTCTGGTCATACTCTTCTATTGTTTTGGATCCCCTACTCCACCCCCCTCCCCGATGAAAATGTCATCTATGTAAACCTCCATAGGATCAAAAAATTGTTGTATTTTTCTGGTGAAACACGCTGGGTGTTGAACATAACCCAAATGGCAGTCTGCAGAAAGACGGTTTCCCAAAGGGGGCATTGAATGTGCACAAACGTACTTTGTTTTTCCAGTGGGCCTTGCCAGAACCCTGCTGATGCATACCTCAAGAGTTTAACAATATATATATATCTATATATTTAGCATCAACCATCTTCTCCAAAATTTCTCCCCTTGTAGCTAGTGGAAAATGTTCCCTTTTTAACACGTTAAGAGCATTAATTATGGGATGGTTGGGCTCTTCCCCACCCCCACCCCTTTTTTTTTTTGTACTTTGAGATCTTCCCTATTCCCTGAGAAACATTTTCAAACTCTTCCTCAATTGTTTTGGTTCCCTGATCCTCCCTGAGTGCATCTTCTTGATGAGACCAATGGCTTGACATACTTTTAATCCAATAATAGGTACACTTTTCCCTGGTACTGTTACAAATTGGAAAAGAGAGACAAGGAGGGTGAGGTAATATCTTTTATTGGACCAACTTCTGGTGGGAGAGACAAGTCCAATAAAAATAAAAAATATTACCTCACCAACCTTATCTCTCTAATATCCTGGGACTGACATGGCTACAACTATACTACATACAAAATTGGAAAAGATACAGTTTGTTATTTACCTGTACATTTAGTTCACATACACACGTAGTGGGAATGAGCGCACCACCGTAAGCCCTGAAGTTACCTGCTACTGTAGCTTTATCTTCCAGTGACTAACAGTGTTTTTGGCAAGACACTGGCTTGTGTATCAGTGTACAACTTAAAAGTAATAAATGTCCCATTTGCTTCCAGGTTGACAGTCCATTCATCTGCTGCAATGGTCTCCATTGCTCCTATGAAGAATCCTCTGAGCTAATGGTGCTGTTGTCCTCTTTCCTCATGCTGTGCACTCTCTGCTAGTGCTTGCAAACTCTTAAAAAGTGATGTAAACCATTCACTTTTTGCCTTTGTTCCCACATTCCAGGCACAGTCTTAACTTGTACTTATTGCCACAGGGTATGCAGCACTATGTGCTGTTTTTGCTGGATTTAGACTGAGTTCTGTGTGCTTTTTTTCCTCCTCTCTCTCTCCCCCTCCTCCCCCCACTGCTCCCAACATGGTATTTTGGATTCTCAATCATAGCTGCAGTGTCGGAGCACTGTCCACTCTCCATAAGCGTCATTTTGTACTGGGCAACTTCTGTAGGTTGGCAAATTCTAAATACCCTGTCAAGGGTTAATTGTGGATCTTCTACTAGTCCCTGAGGTCACAGCTACACGGTACTAAAAAAACCAACCAGCAGCACTGAGTCTCAGAGCCCAGATCAGCTGACTTGGGCTCACAGGGCTCAGGCTGCAGTGTAGACATTTGTGTTCGGGCTGCACCTGGACTCTGGGACTCCCTCCCCTCATGGGAGCCTGGGTGCCAGACAAGCCTCGAAGGTCTAGGCTGCAGTTTTATTGTCCTGCAGCCCAAACCCTGGGAGCCTGAGTCACCCTGTGTGACTGTGCTATGGGTCTCTTATCACACTGTAGATGTACCTTGAGTATGTGTGGGTGGAGCGGGTTGTTTTGGTTTTTTTTGTTCCAGCATCAATCATAATCTGCTCCCTTATCAGGGACTCAATCTTGCCATTTTGGGGGGCTCTCATCTGAAGACAAAGAGCCAAATTCTTCTATAGTTTTACCCTCCTTTGGAACCTGTGATTAAAAACGTATATTTCAAATGTCTGTTACATGGAGTGCAGTACTTAAAATTCTGTACTACAGTTTCATACTTAGACTCCTCTGCCAGAGTTAACAGAAAACTATTAAATCCATCAAGTGCTTCAGAATCAGCCACTGTTAATAATAAGGCTACCTTACGACTGTCTTCCTCTTTGTTGGAACCTGTGCTTGCAGACAGAGTGAAGCCCTGCCTGAACTTCTTCCAGTTTTCTTTCACATTTTCAGAGTTTCAGCGCTGGTGGAACTTCTAACTGGTCCATTTTTCCCTCAGGGTATTTTCTTGATTTCTTTTTAGTCCTGGTACCATGTGATGTTCAATGATCACTCAGTGCTTAAGGTGCAAGAGATCTCATTTATTCTGTCTGATTCCAACTGGCTGTGCATTACAAGAGCTTCATGGTGCTCAACCCTTAGAAGCATGGAGCAAGAGTCTATGCATCACACTTGTCCAAGATGGGAACCTGATGTTTTGCTGCCATGGAATCTGGAACATCAGATGGAATTGCAGGGGCTATAAACACCTTCAGGAGCATACTGTTGTGCTCCTGCAATGAAACTATCCTAGCCCTTGACTCCAATCAAAAACTCATGCTTGGGGATGTCAGAGTGGAAGGGACAAATGTTTCTAGGTTTTTGGAGGCAAAGCACCAGAAAAATCAGATCAACATGCTCGGAGATTCTGTTACACCAAAGGATGCCAGATTTGTCAGACCAAAGGAGGCTCTGTACTGCTGGGGGTGTGTTTCTGGAAGGCGAGGGTTGTCATGTATCTACAAAATCTCTGCACAGGTACCTAGACATGGAAGAGTCATCTGACAGTGGGGTGCTTTTTAGACTTGCTGACAAAGCCATAACAAGAGTCAATGGGTGGAAGCTGAGGTTAGAAAAATTCAATCTTGAAATGACACAATTTCCTAGCAGTGTCATTAAACACTGGAACTACTTGTTGAGAAGGAGGTCAACTCACTACCATTTGGAGTTTTTAAACAAAATTAGCTATCTTTCTAAAAGATAAGCTTTAATCCACCTTCTGGGAGAAATTCTATGGCTGGGGAAGTGGGGGGAAGGTCAGGCTTGGTCGTCGCATTGGTTCCTTCAAGGGCTGTGGGAAGAATTGGAAACTCTGCATTGCCTCAACTTGCTCATAAGTCTTGCAACGCTTCATTAAGACAATGGGTAATAAAATCTCCAGCTTCAGTGCTTTATCTGGTCACCTGCAGGAGTCAGGAGGGAAAATCCCTCCCCAGATGTACAACTGGCCAGGTGTATTTTGGGTTTTTTCACCATCCTCATTAGATTGGCCACAGCTGGAGCTAGGATGCTGGACGAGGTGGACCAGTGCTCTAAGATGGTACAGAGAAACCTTTTTTTAGGTGCCTGGCTAGTGTGTCTTGCTTACATGCTCAGGGTCAATTTGATTGCCAAATTTGGGGTTGGGGAGGATTCCCACCCCACCCCACCCCCGTCAGATTGGCATGGACCTTTAGCATTTTTTTCCTGCTTCCTCTGCAGCAGGGGGCATAGATCATTTGCAGGGATCACCTGGGCATATCTCACAATCAACTCCCTCCCATTGCAGAAGCTTCTGGCATTGATGGTACCCTGGTCTCTCTTGTTCTCTGCCTGTGGCACACAATTGTTTAGCCTCTTGAGGATGAAATCTAATGGCTTGTGATACATAGGAGGTCAGACTAGATGAGCTAATGACCTTAAATGCCATGAAACTCTATCATCATCATCATCCTCCTTTTCACATCATCGGGTACATAAGGTAGATGTCAAAGAACACCAGCTGTCCCTATCCTGGGCTAATTTTTCCAGGTCTTCTGTATTCAGATGTAGTAATGCCACTTCAGCCATTATTATGCTACAGAGCATGGCTGTAGGTCGGTGTCTCATCAGTTGCCCTAGGATTGCCGAAGAAATGCTTTTTTAGGTAGCCTATTAACAGACATTCATAAAAGATGTCTCAAATATGTCCATCTCTTCTTCTGTACTACTTGTATTGTTATAGGTAGTTGGACCTCTTGGTTAGTTATTCTATCTATACATTTTATGTTGAATATTCTATGGATGGACTCATTCATTTTTCCAGGACTCTGCTCCATATAAGAGGACATTTAGGACTTTGCAGCTACAAAGTTTTTGCATTTTCTAATCACATTGGACTTCCATACTGTATGAAATTTTTGAAATACAACATTCGCTTTACATATTCTGGACCTTACAGCAAATGTGCAATCACCAGTATTGTGATTGATGCTACCCACAAGTAAATTTATTAATAGGTCTTCAAGGCATCACCTTCTTCCAAGTAGATAAAAGCATTGGTAGATAAACAAATTTTATAATTTCTGTCTTTGATTTATTGATATGACCTATTTGCAAGATCGTTCATCTCACTGCATTATCATCAACTGACTCATCTATAAGACAGATGTCATCTGAAAAATTTTAGTCTCCAAGCTTGTGATCTATCTTATCCATGCAATGCCAGTTTCCATAATGACATAAGTTGCTTGACAAAGTTAATAGCTGGAAACTATGGCATATAATGAAATGTATCTCTATTCTGTATAGCATCTTTCCTTGAAGCTGCCCATCCTCAGGTATTTTAGAGAGTTGTAGCTATTACTATTTACCAAGACAGCAAGAAACTTACATAATAAAGAGGTTTCAGAGTGGTAGCCATGTTAGTCTATATCAGCAAAAAGAATGAGGAGTATGTGTAGCACCTTAGAGACTACCAAATTTATTTGAGCATAAGCTTTTGAGGGCTAAAACCCACTTCATCGGATGCATGCAGTGGAAAATACAGTAGGAAGATATATATACACAGAACAGGAAAAATGGGTGTTGCCATACCAACTATCAGCAGGATTAAAAAAAAACTTTTGTAGTGATAATCAGGATGGTCCATCTCCAATAGTTGACAAGAAGCTGTGAGTAACAGTAGGGGGGAAAATTAGCATGGGGAAATAGCTTTTACTTTGTGAATGACCCATCCACTCCCAGTCTTTATTCAAGCCTAATTTCATGGTGTCCAGTTTGCAAATTAATTCCAATTCTGCAGTTTCTCATTAGAGTCTGGTTTTGAAGTTTTTTTTTGTTGGAGAATTGCGACTTTGAGGTCTGTAATTGAGCGACCAGGGAGGTTGAAGGGTTCTCCAACTGCTTTTTGAATGTTATAATTCTTGATGTCTGATTTGTGTCCATTTATTCTTTTGCGTAGAGACTGTCCGGTTTGGCCAATGTACATGGCAGAGGGGCATTGCTGGCACATGATGGCATACATCACATTGGTAGATGTGCAGGTGAATGAGTCTCTGATGGTGTGGCTGATGTGATTAGGTCCTATGATGGTGTCCCCTGAATAGATATGTGGACAGAGTTGGCAACGGGCTTTGTTGCAAGGATAGGTTCCGGGGTTAGTGTTTTTGTTGTGTGGTTGCTGTAAGTATTTGCTTCAGGTTGGGGGGCTGTCTGTAAGCGAGGACTGGCCTGTCTCCCAAGATCTGAGAGAGTGAGGGATCGTCCTTCAGGATAGGTTGTAGATCCTTGATGATGCGCTGGAGAGGTTTTAGTTGGGGCTGAAGGTGACGGCTAGTGGCATTCTGTTACTTTCTTTGTTGGGCCTGTCCTGTAGTAGGTGACTTCTGGGTACTCTTCTGGCTCTGTCAATCTGTTCCTTCACTTCAGCAGGTGGGTAATTGTAGTTGTAAGAATGCTTGATAGAGGTCCTGTAGTTGTTTGTCTCTGTCTGAGGGGTTGGAGCAAATGCGGTTGTATCTTAGTGCTTGGCTGTAGACAATGGATCATGTGGTGTGGTCTGGAATGGAAGCTGGAGGCATGTAGGTAAGTATAGCGGTCAATAGGTTTCCAGTATAGGGTGGTGTTTATGTGACCATCACTTATTAGCACTGTAGTGTCCAGGAAGTGGATCTCTTGTGTGGACTGGTCCAGGCTGAGGCTGATGATGGGATGGAAATTGTTGAAATCCTGGTGGAATTCCTCAAGGGCTTCTTTTCCATGGGTCCAGATGATGAAGATGTCATCAATGTAGCGCAAGTTGAGTAGGGGCGTTAGGTGACGAGAGCTGAGGAAGCGTTGTTCTAAGTCAGCCATAAAAATGTTGCCATACTGTGGGGCCATGCGGGTACCCATAGCAGTGCCGCTGACTGCTACTCCCCTACTGTTACTCAGCTTCTTGTCAACTGTTGGAAATGGGCCATCCTGATTATCACTACGAAATTTTTTTTTCTCCTGCTGATAATAGCCCCCCTTAATTGATTATTCTCATTATAGTTGGTATGGCAACATCCATTTTTCCTGTTCTCTGTGTATATATATCTTCCTACTGTATTTTCCACTGCATGCATCCAATGAAGTGGGTTTTAGCCCACGAAAGCTTATGCTCAAATAAATTTGTTAATAACAAAGAAGGTGGTGGGAGTCTCTTTTTGTGTGTAGCTCTGTCTGCTATGGAATTGGTTGGCAGCTTCCTTCACTTCCCTGAGCTGGAGCCAGAACCAGAGCAATTCCTTAATGAGGAATTCTTAGTCACTGTGAGACTGAGAAGACTGCTGTGTCTCTGCCTGCATCAATGTTCTGCTCTGAATGGGATTTGGTCACTTAATTCCTTTAGGCACCTTTTGAAAATCCTAGCCATAGTTCCTAAAAACCGGTGGAATCCCTATATGTTAACATCCAGAGCAGCCTTCCCACCCACCAATTTACAGGCCTTCCCACCCACCTAGCACATTTAGCTTTGTCACCTCCACAGTAATCACCTTTTGGCATCTTGTGTACTGCCATCTGCATTGCGTGCATTCCGTCCTTTACTTCACACTCATGCACAAGATGAACTGTGATCTCAAGGGACAATGTTATTTAATTGATGGACACACTTTCATCAGGCTATGTCACGCTTGTTTGATTTAGGGCAAGTCTACACTACGGTGCTACATCGGCGCAGCTGCACTGCTGTAGTGCATCTGGTGAAGACATGCTATCCTGATGGGAGAGTGTCTCCTGCCGACATAGCACTGGTGTGTAACTTGCATCACTCGGAGTGTGTGTCTTGCAACACAAGTTACATCAACTTAAGCGGTAGTGTAGACCAGCCCTTAGAGAAAGGCCTAGGAAGGCTGCATTGAACAGAAGTAACTAATGGATCTTAGCTTTTCAATTATGTTCTCTCTAACTGAGGAAATAATCTGATTAATTATGAAATTTCAAAAGTGGCTTGTGTCAGACTCTGTGCAGTTTGTGAGGCCTGTCTGTTAGCCAAAGGAACCCAAACCAAAATAGAGTAAAATTAAAAAAACAGCAGCAGCATTTTAAAAAGTTTGTACAAAACTTTAGTTTGTTAAATTTTAACTCAAAAAGGTCACTGGCAAATCCAGTTTTTGCTTGGTCAGTTAGTGGCTATACTGTGAAGACTAAATTCAATCACTAAAGTACAAAGTGGAACAGTTTTAGTCCTCTGAGCAGAAATGACACCCAGGGCCGACTCCAGGTTTTTTTGCCGCCCCAAACAAAACAAATAAACAAAAAAAGCGGGAGTGCCACCGCAGCAAAAAAAACCCAAACAAACCCAAAAGGGATGGAATGCTGCCCCTTGAAAAGCACCGTCCCAAGCACATGCTTGGGTCGTTGGTGCCTAGAGCCGGCCCTGATGGCACCACCTTAGCTCTGGAGTTGCTACCAACACCTTCATCATATTTTAAAAATAATCATATGAAGCCTGGACTTGCAGTTTATAAGCGTGCAGGTGAATTGTTCTATTTGGTTAGATTCTAAGACCTTTGGGATAGGGCAAGTTGCAAGTACGCATGTAACAAGTTGCAGATTCACCACCGCGGCGCCTCCTGCCAGTCACTCTAGGAATTAGCTCTCTCATAGCCGTGGAGCGCCCTCTGCGGGTGGTCTCCTTCCCGTTGCCTGCTCTGCTGTGCTGTCTGGGACCTGCGTTGCTCCCTGGCTTGCAGCCTCCTCTTCTGGACACAGCTCTCTGGCTGTGCCCCACTCTGTTTACCCCCTTCCAGGGGTTTCCGCAGTCCTGAGTCTGCACCTACCCTGGTGGCCTACTGCAGCCCCAAAGTCTAGCCCCTTGCCTGAGGGGCCAGCCACAGTCTGTATCGGGCCACGCTCCTCCACGGCCAGGTGCAGTGTAAGGGGGGAGGGAGGGAACCAGGCCTGCCTAATACTCTGGGTCCTGGCCCAGGAACCCTCTGGCAGCAGCCATGTCCTGCCCTTCTTCTCTCCCTTCTACTGCTCATGCTCCCTGGGCCACTTCCCTTTGGCCCTTGCACCTTCTTGGCCCTTTCTTTCAGGGGCCTCACCCTGGCAGGTATCATGCTGGAGCTTTCCCTCTGCTCCCGAGCCTGCCCAGCACTGCTCTATCTAGCGCAAGAGGGGAGGACTCCTGTCTCATGCTGAGAAAGAGGGACAATCAATGAGTTATCTTAAGTGCCTATACACAAATGCAAGAAGCCTGGGAAACAAGCAGGGAGAACTGGAAGTCCTGGCACAGTCAAGGAACTATGATGTGATTGGAATAACAGAGACTTGGTGGGATAACTCACATGACTGGAGTACTGTCATGGATGGATATAAACTGTTCAGGAAGGACAGGCAGGGCAGAAAAGGTGGGGGAGTTGTGTTGTATGTAAGAGGAGTATGACTGCTCAGAGCTCCAGTATGAAATTGCAGAAAAACCTGAGAGTCTCTGGATAAAGTTGAGAAGTGTGAGCAACAAGGGTGATGTCGTGGTTGGAGTCTGCTATAGACCACCAGACCAGGGGGATAAGGTGGACGAGAGACTTTCTTCTGGCAACTAGCAGAAGTTGCTAGATCGCAGGCCCTGGTTCTCATGGGAGACTTTAATCACCCTTATATCTGCTGGGAGAGCAATACAGCGGTGCACAGGCAATCCAGGAAATTTTTGGAAAGTGTAAGGGACAATTTCCTGGTGCAAGTGCTGGGGAACCAACTAGGGGCAGAGCTTTTCTTGACCTGCTGCTCACAAACAGGGAAGAACTAGTAGGGGAAGCAAAAGTGGGTGGGAACCTGGGAGGCAGTGACCCTGAGATGGTTGAGTTCAGGATCCTGACACAAGGAAGAAAGGAGAGCAGCAGAATACGGACCCTGGACTTCAGAAAAGCAGACTTCAACTCCCTCAGGGAACAGATGGGCAGGATCCCCTGGGAGAATAACATGAAGGGCAAAGGGGTCCAGGAGAGCTGGCTGTATTTTAAAGAATCCTTATTGAGGTTGCAGGAACAAACCATCCCGATGTGTAGAAAGAATAGTAAATATGGCAGGCGACCAGCTTGGCTAAACAGTAAAATCCTTGCTGATCTTAAACGCAAAAAAGAAGCTTACAAGAAGTGGAAGATTGGACAGATGACCAGGGAGGAGTATAAAAATATTGCTCAGGCATGCAGGAGTGAAATCAGGAAGGCCAAATCACACTTGGAGTTGCAATTAGCAAGAGATGTTAAGAGTAACAAGAAGGGTTTCTTCAGGTATGTTAGCAACAAGAAGAAAATCAAGGAAAGTGTGGGCCCCTTACTGAATGAGGGAGGCAACCTAGTGACAGAGGATGTGGAAAAAGCTAATGTACTCAATGATTTTTTTGCCTCTGTCTTCACGCACAAGGTCAGCTCCCAGATTGCTGCACTGGGCAGTACAGCATGGGGAGAAGGTGACCAGCCCTCTGTGGAGAAAGAAGTGGTTCGGGACTATTTAGAAAAACTGGACGTGCACAAGTCCATGGGGCCAGATGCGCTGCATCCGAGGGTGCTAAAGGAGTTGGCGGGTGAGATTGCAGAGCCATTAGCCATTATTTTTGAAAACTCATGGCGATCGGGGGAGGTCCCAGATGACTGGAAAAAGGCTAATGTAGTGCCCATCTTTAAAAAAGGGAAGAAGGAGGATCCGGGGAACTATAGGCCAGTCAGCCTCACCTCAGTCCCTGGAAAAATCATGGAACAGATCCTCAAGGAATCAATTATGAAACATTTAGAGGAGAGGAAAGTGATCAGGAACAGTCAGCATGGATTCACCAAGGGGAAGTCGTGCCTGACTAACCTAATTGCCTTCTATGATGAGATAACTGGCTCTGTGGATGAGGGGAAAGCAGTGGATGTGTTATTCCTTGACTTTAGCAAAGCTTTTGATACGGTCTCCCACAGTATTCTTGCCGCCAAGTTAAAGAAGTATGGGCTGGATGAATGGACTGTAAGGTGGATAGAAAGCTGGCTAGATCGTCGGGCTCAACGGGTAGTGATCAATGGCTCCATGTCTAGTTGGCAGCCGGTTTCAAGCGGAGTGCCCCAAGGGTCGGTCCTGGGGCCGGTTTTGTTTAATATCTTTATTAATGATCTGGAAGATGGTGTGGACTGCACTCTCAGCAAGTTTGCAGATGACACTAAACTAGGAGGCGTGGTAGATACACTAGAGGGTAGGGATCGGATACAGAGGGACCTAGCCAAATTAGAGGATTGGGCCGAAAAAAACCTGATGAGGTTCAACAAGGACAAGTGCAGAGTCCTGCACTTAGGACGGAAGAATCCCATGCACTGCTACAGACTAGGGACCGAATGGCTAAGTAGCAGTTCTGCAGAAAAGGACCTAGGGGTTACAGTGGACGAGAAGCTGGATATGAGTCAACAGTGTGCTCTTGTTGCCAAGAAGGCTAACGGCATTTTGGGCTGTATAAGTAGGGGCATTGCCAGCAGATCAAGGAACGTGATCATTCCCCTTTATTCGACATTGGTGAGGCCTCATCTGGAATACTGTGTCCAGTTTTGGTCCCCACACTACAAGAAGGATGTGGAAAAATTGGAAAGAGTCCAGCGGAGGGCAACAAAAATGATTAGGGGTCTGGAGCACATGACTTATGAGGAGAGGCTGAGGGAACTGGGATTGTTTAGTCTCCAGAAGAGAAGAATGAGGGGGGATTTGATAGCAGCCTTCAACTACCTGAAGGGGGGTTCCAAAGAGGATGGAGCTCGGCTGTTCTCAGTGGTGGCAGATGACAGAACAAGGAGCAATGGTCTCAAGTTGCAGTGGGGGAGGTCCAGGTTGGATATCAGGAAAAACTATTTCAGTAGGAGGGTGGTGAAACACTGGAATGCATTACCTAGGGAGGTGGTGGAGTCTCCTTCCTTGGAGGTTTTTAAGGCCCGGCTTGACAAAGCCCTGGCTGGGATGATTTAGCTGGGAATTGGTCCTGCTTTGAGCAGGGGGTTGGACTAGATGACCTCTTGAGGTCCCTTCCAACTCTGATATTCTATGATCTAAGGTGCTATCCTCTTGCTTGTCAGGAAGAGACTGCTGTCTCCTCTGCTTTGCAACCTTTATATAGGGCCCAGCCTGGCCCTGATTGGCTGGGTTCTGCACAGGCTCCCTCCAGCCTGCTTTAACCCTTCCTCTGCCAAAGTGGGGGAACTGCCACAGTACAAAGCAGCTCTGATAAATATTGATTTGGTTTTGGTGTTGTATTTTGATGATTTCCAGACTGTATTTACACTCCTGAAGTTGTTCCTGGCTTTATTGATTTTGTTCTAGATGTTCTAGCTTGTTCCACCATCCTGGCTGATGGTGCTGCCCAAGTATGTGAATGTTTCTACATTGTTGAGAACATAATCCTCTATCTGTACTGGTGATGGTGAGGCAATATTAAAGGTCATGAGATCTGTCTTATTTTGGTTAATTTTCAGTCCAATTTGCTGGCTGAATGCATTGAGTCGAGTTGTTTTTTCATGTATATGGTGTTGGGTATGTGATAAGAGCACATCATCATCTGGGAAGTCCAGATCTTCAAGGGATGAGAAGAGTGTCCATTTAATGCCTCTTGGCATGTCTTCTGTTGTATGCCGCATCATCTTGTTTAGAGAAAGGCATCTCCTATGAAGTCTTGTGCCACCAGGAAAGGTTTAAAACTATTTTTTAGAGACAGAAGTGGAGTCTGCTCATTGCTTCCTGAAGAGCCAGAGACCTAATTTACCTGACTTGGAGACCTGAAATCCTGGGGAAGAGAAACAAGTTCCTGGGCTGCATTTCATATCTGAGACACAGCTGGATTTAAAGAGCCAAGCACCTAGGGCCCAATTTGTCCTAGGTAAATTGAATTAACTGAAGCCAGAAAGTTACACCACAGTGAACTTGGCACCTGGTGCAGACCAGTATCTCACAAGCCCCGAGCTATGCAGGAGAGATCCCCAATTCCTGCCACCCACCCACCCCCACTTGAATCACTACAGCTTGGGAGGAAAATAGAAATTCCAGGAAGGAGCTAGCTCGGGGTGGCGGGGAGGGGAGGGCAAAGAAACTCTCAAATCAGCAGGAGCAGAGAAGCCATCTCAGCAGGTATTACAGCATGAGGGAAAGAGGAAAGATGGGATCCAGCCACGGCGACCCCACCCCAATAGCAGCCCCTGGACTCAGAGGGACCAGGATGATCCCTGCATAATTCTAGAGGTACTAGGACCCAAGTGATACCTCAAAATCCTCCCCGACCCCAAACATGCAGCATGCGGGCTTGGGAGAAGAAAAAGTCCAGAAGGAACCAGCTCGCTCTGTAACTGACCTGTCCCAAACAATATGCACCACTCCATAAATCTGTAAAAAGCAACAGAGGGTCCTGTGGCACCTTTGAGACTAACAGAAGTACTGGGAGCATAAGCTTTCCTGGGTAAGAACCTCACTTCTTCAGATGCAAGAACGACTTACCCACGACTTGCATCTGAAGAAGTGAGGTTCTTACCCACGAAAGCTTATGCTCCCAGTACTTCTGTTGGTCTCAAAGGTGCCACAGGACCCTCTGTTGTTTTTACAGATTCAGACTAACACGGCTACCCCTCTGATACTTGACTCCATAAATCTGTGCATCATCTGCAAACTTTATCAGCAATGCTTTTATATTTTCTCTAGGTCATTGATAAAAATATTGAATACCAGTTGGGTGAGAACAGTTCCCTGTAGGACTGTACTAGAAAGCACCTCATTGGATGATGATTCTCCTAATTATACTTTGAGAACTATTAGTTAACCAGTTTTTAATCCATTTAATATGTGCTGCATTGATATTTGTACAGTGTTAATTTTTTAGTCAAACTATCATCTGGGCCTAAGTTAAATGCCTTTTAGAAGTCTGGGCATATTGTGTCAAGGGACTGCCACAAAGTTGAGGTAGGGTAGGCTATGAGTTAAAAATTGTTCTTATAAAAGTTATCAACATTTCTTTTATCACTTTTCCCTATTTGACCCATCTTTCCTCATTGCTAATATAACATAGGCAGGCAATTGTTCCACTTCTCATATTCTGACTAACACATTTCTTTAGCTGGTGTTTGTTTTTGCAGCCATAGTGGTAAGATACATTTACTGGTTGCAGTCACCAGAATTCTAAACAGGTAAATAAATAAAATAAATAGAACTGGAAGGGACCTTGGTCATTGAGTCCAGCTCCCTGCCTTCACTAGCAGAACCAAGTACTGATTTTGCCCCAGATCTCTAAGTGGCTCCCTTAAGGATTGAACTCACAACCCTGGGTTTAGCAGGCCAATGCTCAAACCACTGAGCTATCCCTCCCCCTAGGTGTAGCTCTAGTGGAAAATTATGACTAAATACTTTTTGCGCACAAGTCATACACAACAACATGAAGACTTTTGGTTTGCTTTTAAAAAATTGATGCCAGATCTATTTCAGGGATATATCCCACAAATTCCTGTTTATTATAAAGGTATGTCTTGTCCATTTTTATCAATACATTCAAATGTGGGCAACCAAAAGCTGCGACCCCTGGGGGAAGGGAGGCAGGCAGCAGGTCTCCGTGCACTGCCTGCAAGCGCCGTCCCCACAGCTCCTGTTAGCCGGTTCCCGGCCAACGGGAGTGTGGAGCTGGTGCTCAGGGCAGGGGCAGCATGAGGAGCTGCTTCACCCCCCGTTCCTTGCTCTCCTCTCCCTGTCTCCCCCCCTCCCCCCCCTCGGAGAGGTATGCCGCAGAGATGTGCCAGCAGCCAGCCGCTTCTGGGAGCATCGTGGGGCCAGGGCAGGCAGGCAGCCTGCCTGAGCCCCACTGCACCGCCAGACTTTTAGTGGCCTGGAGATCACGATCGCCTGACAGAGGCTCCAGGATCGACCAGTCGATTGCAATCGACGGGTTGGTGACCTCTGCATTAGATCATCTGGTCTGATCTCCTGCATATCAGAGGCCACTAAATTTCACCTAGCTGCCACTGCATTGAGTCTAATAACTCTGTGTTTTAAACATAAGAACGGCCATGCTGGGTGAGACCAGGTCCATCTAGCCCAGCATTCTGTCTTCTGACAGTGGCCAGTGTCACATGCTTCAGAGAGAATGAACAGAACAATTTTGAGTGATCTGTCCCAGATGTCCAGTCCCAGCTTCTGGCAGTTGGAAGTTTTAGGGATGTCCAGCACATGGGATTCTGTCCCTGACCATCTTGGCTAATACCAATTGGTGAAGCTATCCTCCATGAACTTACCTAATTCTTTTTTAAACCCAGTTATACTTTTGGCCCTCACAACATCACCTGGCAACAAGTTCCACAGGTTGACTGTGGGTTGTGTGAAGAAATACTTCCTTTTGTTTGTTTTAAACCTATTGCCTAATAACACTGCTCTACAGCCAAAATGCTTCTGAAATAAATGTAGTCAAACTTTGCTAATTCTGGGTCACTGAGAATGAAAATGATGCTTAAAATTGTTGATTGGCTCTCGTTTTCAAGATATGCTATTGGGTCAGTATATACGACTCTTGACTTGGGAATGGTGGAGGATAAGTGAGTTATAAAGGGAAGGGATCTCAATTTAAACCAGAAATGACTAAAATACATCTTTGACTGGATCTATGAATAAATCTGTGACTGGGTTTGGACAGTACTTGCTTTTTAGGCAAAACAATGAATGATGCAATCTGAAGCTGGTATTGCATCATACATGATATGAATTGCATCATGTTATTCCTAGAAGTCATGGATGATGCAATTATAACGAAGCTTATATCACTCTGCTGAACAAATTGCCCTATATCAGCTCTAGAAATCATACAGTGTCGTGCTCTCTTATTTGGGTCAGTGTTTGATTTTGCAAAGGGACACATTTCTGTTTAGCCAAAGCGAGCAGAGATGGCTCGTACTTGTGTGAACAGTGCAGATAACTTCTGCTATGTTTGTGATGAAGTGACTTTTGCATCACAAAAGCGCAGTATAACCACTATGGTTAAGAAAGGCTATCACCTTTATTTTGGCTGCAAAATTGGAGATCAGGACAAGAGGTGGGCCCCATAAATATGCTGCAACACTTGTGCAACAAATCTTCGCCAGTGGTTGAACAGGAAAAGGAAATCTATGCCTTTTGCAGTGCCAATGATTTGGAGAGAGCCAACAGATCCTATCAGCAATTGTTACTTCTTCATGGTGCCTCCAATTGGGAAAGGTGTGTCAAAAAAGAAAAAGTGGACTGTGCATTATCCAAACATTCCATCAGCTATACGCCCAGTACCCCACGGAGAAGGACTGCCGGTTCCTGATGCACCAGAATCATTCTCAGACGAGGAAGAGGATGAAACTTCTGGTCCTGAACCATCAATGTCGCAGGACCCACATTTTCTCACATCCTCCTCCTCTGACCCACACCTCATAAGACAAGGTGAACTGAATGACCTTGTCAGGGATTTGGAACTACCCAAGAGTAAGGCAGAGTTGTTGGGCTCCAGACTACAGCAGTGGAATCTCCTGGCAGGTGATGTTAGTGTTTCCATGTTCCGTGACCGTCAAAAGGATCTTGTCCTCTTCTTCTTCATGGAAAGTGATCTTGTAGCCTGCAACAACATTGATGGTGTGATGGCAGCCCTCAACATCGTTCACGATCCAGATGAGTGGAGACTATTCATTGATTCATCGAAGACGAGTCTTAAAGCTGTTTTACTGCATAATGGCAATGTTTTGCCATCAATTCCAGTTGGTCATGCAGTCCATATGAAGGAAACCTATGACAACATGAAATAACTTTTGAGGTGCATAAACTATGACCAACATCAGTGGCAGCTTTGTGGCAATTGGAAGGTTGTTGCTCTCTTGCTTGATTTGCAGTGGATACACAAAGTACTGTTGTTTTCTCTGCGAATGGGATAGTTGTGCAAGAGATTCCTACTACATCAAGAAAGATTGGCCACTCCGACAGTCATTAGAGCCTGGGAGGAAAAGTGTTCAGCATCCACCACTTGTTGAATCAAGGAAGATTTCGTTACCCCACTTACACATCAAGCTGGTCTGATGAAGAACTTTGTCAAGGCCATTGACAAAACACAAGCAGCTTTCAAGTACCTCCATGGAAAATTTCCAAGGTTAAGTGAACCTAAGATAAAGAAAGGTGTCTTTATTGGTCCTCAGATTTGTGAACTTCTTCGAAATGATGCATTTGACCATGCACTGCGTGGCAAGGAAAAGACAGCATGGAAAGCCTTCCAGTTAGTGGCAATAAATTTTCTCGGAAACAACAAGGCAGACAGCTACAGGTTGTTGGTGGAAAACCTCCTCAAGGCATACAAAAGCCTTGGTTGCAACATGTCACTAAAGATACATTTTTTGCACCCTCATCTAGATTTTTTTCCACCGAACAGCGGAGCAGTGAGCGACGAGCATGGCGAGCGATTTCACCAGGACATTGCAACAATGGAGAAATGCTATCAGGGCAAATGGAGCCCATCAATGCTTGCAGACTATTGCTGGACAGTGACAAGAGATGCTCCATTTAATGAATACAAGAGACAAGCCAAGAAGCGCCGAGTAAACACTGAATAGGACTAAACTATGTACATAATAGTTTTTTGCCTTTTGTTTCATAATAAATTTTATTTATATAACCCTTTTGCTGATTTTTAAAGTGTTACATAAACAGGACAGGTGAAATATTATCATGTAAAGCAACCATAAACACATGAAAAGACCTAGGTTTACAATTTATGATTAAAACTCTACTATCTACACAATATACATAGACATAAAATGTAAAAACTTAAATATCTTAGAAACAGTAGCCAATCAGTTGTTTTAATTGTCATATTTGAATTCAGCACATCAAAATACATAATAAATAGCACATTTTATCTCTGAAGCAGACGACTTCTCAAAAATTGTAGACCAGTGTAATTTCACGAGGTGACCCTTAGTTTTTGTGTTATGTGAAGGGATATATAACACTTCACTGTTTGCTTTCTCCACACTATCCACCATTCATAGACCTCTGTCATATACCCCCTTAGTCATCTCTTTTCTAAACTAAACAGTCCCAGTCTTTTTTTAATCTCTCCTCATGTGAAATCTGTTCCATCCCCCTAATCATTTTTGTTGTCCCTCTCTGTACCTTTTCCAATTGCAATATATCGTTTTTGAGTTGGGGTGACCAGAATTGCACACAGAGTTCAAGTTATGGGCATCCCATGGATTTATACAGAGGCATTATGATATTTTCTGTGTTATTATCTATCCCTTTCTTAATGGTTCCTAACATTTTTAGCTTTTTTGTCTGCAGCTGCACATTAAGCAGATGTTTTCAGAGAATTATCCACAGTGACTTCAAGACCTTTCTTGAGTGGTAAGTAACAGCTAATTTAGATCCCATCATTTTGTATGTATAGTGGGGATTATTTTTTCCAGTCTGCATTACTTTGTACTTATCAACTTTGAATTTCATCTGTCATTTTGTTGCCCAGTCACTACGTTTAGTGAGATCCCTTTGTAACTCTTCGCGGTCAGCTTTGAATTGAACTATCTTGAGTAATTTTGTATCATCTGCAAAGGTCACCTCATTGCTCACCCCCTTTTCCATATCATTTTTCCAGATTGTGCTGAACAGTACAGACCCTTTGGGGACCCCTCTATTTACCTTCCTTCATTGGGAAAATTGAGCATTTATTCCTACTCTTTGTTTCCTATCTTTTCAACAGTTACTGATCCATGAGAGGACTTTCCCTCTTATCCCATGACTGCTGAGTTTGCTTGAGAGCCTGTGGTGAGGGATCTAGTCAAAGGCTTTCTGAAAGTCCAAGTACACTATATCCACTGGATCACCCTTGTCCACATGCTTATCGACACCCTCAGAGGGTTCTAATAGATTAGTGAGGCACTATTTCCCTTTACAAAAACTGTGTTGACTCTTCCCTGACATATGTTCATCTATGTATCTTATGCATCTGATGAAGTGGGCTGTAGCCCACGAAAGCTTATGCTCAAATAAATGTGTTAGTCTCTAAGATGCCACAAGTACTCCTGTTTTTTTTATGTATCTTATAAATGCTGTTCTTTATTATATTTTCAACCTCCTCACCTGATAACTGAAATTAGGCTTACTGGCCTGTAATTGCCAGGATCGCATCTGGAGTCTTTTTTAAAAATTGGCATTATATTAGCTATCCACCAGTCATCTGATATAGGGGCTGATTTAAGCCATAGATTACATACCATAGTTAGTAGCTCTGCAATTTCATATTTGACTTCCTTCCAAAACCTCCTCTGCAGATACCTCAATCTAAGATAGCTCCTCAGATTTTTCCCCTAAAAAGAATGGCTCAGATATGGGGATCTCCCCTACATGCTCTTCAGTGAAGACTGATGCAAAGAATGTATTTAGTTTCTCCGCAACGGCCGTGTCTTCCTTGAGTGCTCCTTTAGCACTTCAATCGTCCAGTGGCCCCACCGACTCTTTGGAAGGCTTCCTGCTTCTGATGTACTTAAATATTTTTTGCTGTTACTTTTTGTGGCTTTAGCTAGTTGTTTGTTGGAATCTTTTTTTGCCTTGCCTTATTATACTTGACTTCCCAGAGTTTATACTCCTTTCTATCTTCTTCATTAGGATCTGACTTCCAGTTTTTGAAGGATTCCATTTTGCCTCCAGTCGCCTTTTTTACTCTGCTGTTTAACCATGGTGACTTCTTTTTTTTTCTTTTTGGTCCTCTTACTGTTTTTGTTTGTTTTTTATTTGGGGGTATGCATTTAGTTTGAAACTCTATTATGGTGTTTTTAAATAGTGTCCCTGCAATTGGTAAGCATTTTACCCTTGTGACTCTTCCTTTTAATTTCAATTTAACTAGCTTCTTCATTTTTGTATAGTTCTACTTTTTGAAGTCAGCTGCTACTGTGGTGGATTTCTTTGGCATCTGTCACCCTACAATGATGTTAAATTTAATTACATCATCATTGTTCTTACTCAGAGGTTCAGCTATATTTACCTCTTGGACCAGATCCTATGCTCAACGTAGGACTAAATCAAGAATTGCCTCTCCCCTTGTGGGTTCCAGGACTAGTTGCTACAAGAATCCATCATTTACCGTGCCTAGAAATTTTATCTCTGCATCCATTCTTGATGTGACATATACCTAATCAATATGAGAGTAGTTGAAATCCCCAATTGTTATTGCGTTTTTGGTCTTCGAAGCCTCTCAAACCATCCTGAGTATTTCATAGTAACCATCACCATCCTGGCCAGGTAGTATATTCCTATACTCTTATTTTACTAACAATATCTATCGAGAGAAATTCTAGGTACAGTTTGATTAATTTAAGATTTTTACTTTATTTGATTCTATGCTTTCCTTCAAATATAGTGCCACTCCCATACCAGCATGACCTACTGTAATTCATATATATTTGTACCCTTGTACAAAACCCTGTCCTAATAATTTTTTGCCACACCACCAATCTGTGTGTCAGCCACAAATTTTATCAGCAATGGTTTTTTTATTTATTTCCAGAGCATTGGTATGTAATCTATGGCTTAAATCAGCTTCTATGCAGTTACCTTTATCAATCTAACTTGTAATTTCATCAACAAATGAATTCAGGTTTATTTGACTAGACTTATTTTCCATAAAACCATGTTGATTGGCAATACCTATATTCCAATCCTTTAATTTTTTATTGATTTGACTTCTGCATCAGCTGTTTCATTATTTTGCTTCATACTAAAGTCAGGCTAACTGTCCTCTAATTACGTAGATCATCCCACTTACCCTCTTTTGAATACTGGAATAATATTAGTACTCTTGGGTGCAAGTTATCCAGGCCTGCAAATTTAAAAATGTTTATCCGAAGCAGATGCTATTTAACATCCTCATTAATGGACTGGAAAGTACTTCATTACCTACACGTGATAAGAATACATCCTCCTGCTTCTTTCCAAATTCAGGTCACAACTATTAATTGATCACTTTTGCCTCTCCTACACTCTTACTAACAATTTTATCATATCAATTTAGTAATGTACCTATATCATTTCTAGGATTTCTTTTGTTCCTTATTATCCTTTGCTCTGCCAGCCATAGATATTTTTCTCTGATGTCTTTAGTATCCCTTATCCATTTTCTACACTTTATAATGTCAAATTTATATTGATTGTTGTCTCCTTCCTCCTTTTTTCCATTTGCAGAAAGTGATTTGTATTTACTTTATCACATGTGGATGATGAATACTACACCCACTTCTGATGTCAACATTTTAAAAAAGATGTTGAAAAATTCAAGTGGGTACAGGAAAAGAACCACAGAAATAACAGGTAATAAAAGACTGTTAAATCTAGCAGAGAAAAGCAGAGCAACAACAAATTGCTGGAAGCTGAAGCCAGACAAATTTAAATTTTAAATAAGGCACACATTTTTAAGCAGTGAGGTTAATTAACCATGGAACAAGCTGCCAAGGAAAGTGAACATAAGAACAGCCATACTGGGTCAGACCAAAGGTCCATCTAGCCCAGTATCCAGTCTTCCAACAGTGGCCAATGCCAGGTGCCCCAGAGGGAAGTGGTGGATTCTCCATCTCGTGATGCCTTAAAAATCAAGATCTTGCCTTTCCTGAAGACATGCTTTAGACAAACAAGTTATTGGTCTCAATGCAGGAGTAACTAGGTAAAATTCTATGGCCTATATTTCTCAAGGAGCCAATATTAAAGGCACAACTTCAAACTATCCCAGTGCAAAGGAAAGACAGTAGGAGACCAATATGGTGCTGTCAGGAGCTCTTTACCTGAAAATCAAAAAGGAATCCTACAAAAAGTGGTAATATGGACAAATTGCTAAGGAAGCGTACAAAAGATTAACACAAGCATGTAGGGACAAAATCAGAAAGGTGTAAATCATTTTGTGCCTTAGCCTAACAAGGGACATAAAAGGGAAGGAGAGCTGATGACATCAAGAGGACTGAAGCGTTTAAAGCCTGTTTTGCTTCAGTCTTCACTAAAGTCATATGTAAGACACAGGAGGTAACTGTCCTGCTCTACTCAGCAATGATGAGGCCTCAGTTGGAGTACTGTGTCCAATTTTGGGTACCACACTTTAGGAAAGATGTGGATAAATTGGAGAGAGAGTCCAGAGGAAAGCAATACAACTGATAAAAGGTTTAGAAAGCCTGACCTATGAGGAAAGGTTAAAAAATAGCTGGCATAATCTCCAAACTGTTAGCAATTATCTTTGAGAACTCATACAGGGCGCGTGAGGCCCCTGAGTTCTAGAAAAGAGCAAACATTGTACCTATCTTTAAAAAGGGGAACAAATAGGATCTGGGGAATTATAGACCAGTCAGCCTAACTTCAATACCTGGAAAGCTACTGGAATAAATTATTAAACAATCAATTTGTAAGCACCCATAAGATAAGGTTATACAGACTAGCCAGCATAGATTTATCAAGAACAAATCTTACCAAACCAACCTAATTTCCTTCTTAGACAATTACTAGCCTAGTGGATGGTAGAAACAGATGATGTGATATATTTTGATTTTAGTAAAGATGTTGACATAGTGCCACATGACATTCTCAAAAGAAAATTAGGGATTTGTCACCTAGATGATATTACTGTAAGGTGGGGTGCACAACTGGTGGAAAGACCATATTCCAAGAGTAATTATCAATGGTTCACTGTCAAACTGGAAGGGTATATCTAGTGGAGACCCACAAGGCTCAATTCTGGATCTAGTACTATTCAATATTTTCATTAAAGACTTGCACAATGAAGTGGAGAAGCTGCTCATAAAATTTACATGAGATAAGATGGCCATACTGGGTAAGACAGTGGTCCATCTAGTATCCTGTCTTCCAACAGGGCTGGTGCCCCATGCTTCCACATACTGGTGCCACATGCTTCCATCCCCTGGCATCCAGTCCCAGCTTTTAGCGCTCAGAGATTTAGGAACACCTAGACTATGGAGTTGCATCCCTGACCATCTTGGCTAATAGCCATTGATGGACTAATCTCCATGAATTTATCTAATTCTTCTCTGAACCCAATTACACTTTTGGTCTTCACAATATCCCCTAGCAATGTGTTCCTCAGGTTGACTATGCATTATGTGAAGAAGTAATTCCTTATGTTTTTTTTAAACCTGTTGCCTATTAATTTCATTGGTGACCCCCTAGTTCTTGGGTTATGTGAAGGGGTAAGTAACACCCTTTCACTTTGTCAACACCATTCATGATTTTATAAATCTCTATGATATTCCCCCATTAGTTGTTTCTTTTCTAAGCTGAACAGTCCCAGTCTTTTTAATCTCTCCTCATATGGAAGCTGTTCCATCCCTCTAATCATTTTTGTGGCCTTTCTCTGTACCTTTTCCAATTGCAATAGATCTCTTTTGAGATGGGGCAACCAGAACTGCATACAGTATTCAAGATGCAACAGAGGGTCCTGTGGCACCTTTGAGACTAACAGAAGACTTGCATCTGAAGAAGTGAGGTTCTGACCCACGAAAGCTTATGCTCCCAGTACTTCTGTTAGTCTCAAAGGTGCCACAGGACCCTCTGTTGCTTTTTACAGATTCAGACTAACACGGCTACCCCTCTGATACTAGTATTCAAGATGTGCGCGTATCACGGATTTATATAATAGCATGATGATAGTCCATGTCTTATTATTTATTCCTTTCCCAATGGTTCCTAACATTCTTTTTGCTTTCTTGACTGCATCTGCACATTTAGTGGATTTTTTCAGGGAACTATCCACAATGACTCCAAGATCTTTCTTGAGTAGTAATAGCTAATTTAGACCCCATCATTTTGTATGTATAGGTGGCATTGTTTTCCACTGTGCATTACTTTACATTTACAAACACTGGTTTCAGACTGCACACTACCCCAGGAACCTATCCTTATAACAAAGCCCGATGCCAACTCTGTCCACATATCTATTCAAGTGACATCATCATAGGACCAATCACATCAGCCATACCACCAGGGGCTCATTCGCCTGCACATCTACCAATGTGATATATGCCATCATGTGCCAGCAATGCCCTTCTGCCATGTACATTGGCCAAACCGGACAGTCTCTACGCAAAAGAATTAATGGACACAAATCTGACATCAGGAATCATAACATTCAAAAACCAGTCGGAAAACACTTCAGCCTCCCTGGTCACTCAATTACAGACCTGCGGGTGGCAATTTTGCAACAGAAAAGCTTCAAAAACAGACTCCAACGAGAAACTGCTGAGCTTGAATTGATATGCAAACTAGATACAATCAATTTAGGCTTGAATAGAGACTAGGAATGGCTGAGCCATTACAAACATTGAATCTCTCTCTCCTTGTAAGTATTCTCACACTTCTTATCAAACTGTCTATACTTGGCTATCTTGATTATCACTTCAAAAGGTTTTTTTTCTCTTACTTACTTGGCCTCTCAGAGTTGGTAAGACAACTCCCACCTTTTCATGCTCTCTGTATGTGTATATATATCTCCTCAATATATGTCCCATTCTATGCATCCGAAGAAGTAGGCTGTAGCCCACAAAAGCTTATGCTCAAATAAATTTGTTATTCTCTAAGGTGCCACAAGTACTCCTGTTCTTTTTATAAACACTGAATTTCATCTGCCTTTTTGTTGCCCAGTCACCCAGTTTAGTGAGATCCTTTAACTCTTCACAGCCATTTTAGTTAAATCCAATCTTGAGTAATTTCATATCATCTGCAAGCTTTGACACCTCACTGTTTCCCCTTTTTTCCAGATCATTTATGAACAGTATTGGCCCCAGTACAGTAATTTACAGATGACATCAAGCTGGGAGGGGTTGCAAGCACTTTGAAGGACAGGATTAAAATTCAAAATGAACTTGGCAAATTATTGAATTTCATCTTGTTGATTACAGACCAGTTTTCTAAAGGCAAGTGCAAAGTACTACACTCTGAAAGGAAAAATCAAATGGACAGCAACAATGGGGGGAAACTGGCTAGGTGGTAGGACTGCTGAAAAGGATCTGGGGGTTACATGGGATCACAAACTGAAGGAGTCAACAATGTGATGCAGTTGCAAAAAAGGCTAATAATCATTCTGGGGTGTATTAACAGGAGTGTTGTATGTACGACACGAGAGGTAATTATCCCATTCTACTTGGCACTGGTGAGACCTCGGCTGGAGTACTGTGTCCAGTTCTGGGTACCACACTTTAGGAAAGATGTGGATAAACTGGAGAGAGAGTCCAGAGGAGAACAACACAAAATGATAAAAGGTTTAGAAAACCTGACCTATGAGGAAAGGTTAAAAAAATAAAAAATAAAATAAACCCTTTTAGTTACATGCTCTTTAAAATCCATCTCAGTCCTCCTAATTTCCTTCTTATATATTGCCTATTGGCTTCATTAGGGTTAACCTTCCATATTCTGAAGGACCTCTCTTTGTCTTGAATAATCTCTTGAACCTGATATTTAGCCTTACCAGTTAACTTCTTGCCTTCCTGGTTCTTCTAAAGTCCTCATCTTTTCAATCTGTTTCTGGACAGATGTCTCTCCAAGCTTCTAATCATTCTCCTCAACTGCCTCTGAACCCTCTTTTTTTGCTGTACCCTTTCTGAAATAGGGTTACCAGAACTGAACACTGTATCCCAGATAAGAATATCCTGTTGATTTATATAAAAGGCATAACACTTGCAGCATACTACTCCTAACATTTTGTTTACTGCTTTGAGCCCTGATGCCCACGGACAAGGTCATTTTCCCGACTTCTAATTTAACTATGGGAAGCCAGCAATGTTGCTATTTGTTTATGGTTTGTATTACAGTAACATCTAGGGAATCTAATCAAGGATCCAGGATCTCATTGTGCTAGGTGCTGTACAAGCAATTAATGTCAGTTCCTGCCTGAGAGATCTCATAATCTAGGTCCCACAAGATACAATGGATGGATGAAAGAGAGAAATGGGCTATGGCCAAGTTAACAGGAAGATGAATTCTTTGCTTCAGTCTTCATGGCTGAGGATGTTAGGGGGATTCCCAAACCTGAGCCATTCTTTGTAGGTGACAAATCTGAGGAATTGTCACGGACTGAAGTGTCACTAGAGGAGGTTTTGGAATTAATTGATAAACTTAACAGTAACAAGTCACGGGACCAGATGGCATTCACCAAAGAGTTCTGAAAGAACTCAAATGTGAAATTGCAGAACTATTAAATATGGTTTGTAACCTGTTCTTTAAATCAGCTTCTGTACCCAATGACTGGAAGATAGCTAATGTAATGCCAATATTTAAAAAAGGCTCTAGAGGTGATCCTGGCAATTACAGACCGGTAAGTCTAATGTCAGTACCGGGCAAATTAGTTGAAACAATAGTAACAAATAAAATTGTCACACACATAGAAGAACATAACTTGTTGGGCAAAAATCAACATGGTTTCTGTAAAGGGAAATCATGTCTTACTAATCTATTAGCGTTCTTTGAAGGGGTCAACAAACAAGTGGACAAAGGGGTTCCAGTGGACATAGTGTACTTAGATTTCCAGAAAGCCTTTGACAAGGTCCCTCACCAAAGGCTCTTACGTAATTTAAGTTGTCATAGCATAAGAGGGAAGATCCTTTCATGGATTGAGAACTGGTTAAAAGACAGGGAACAAAGGGTAGGAATAAATGGTAAATTTTCAAAATGGAGAGGGGTAACTAATGGTGTTCCCCAAGAGTCAGTCCTAGGACCAATCCTATTCAACTAATTCATAAATGATCTGGAGAAAGGGGTAAACAGTGAGCAGGGGCGGCTCCAGGCACCAGTGCAGCAAGTGCGTGCCTGGGGCGGCAAGCTGCGGGGGCGGTGTGCTGGTTGTTGTGAGGGCTGCGGCTTCGGCGGTAATTCGGCGGGGGGGACGCTGAAGGCGCGGCACCGGCGGACCTCCCGCAGGCATGCCGCCGAAGCCGTGTGGCCAGCAGACTACCTGCAGGCGTGCCGCCGAAAGCCACCTGACTGCCGTGCTTGGGGAGGCAAAAACCATAGAGCCACCCCTGACAGTGAGGTGGCAAAGTTTGCAGATGATACTAAACTGCTCAAGATAGTTAAGACCAAAGCAGACTGTGAAGAACTTCAAAAAGATCTCACAAAACTAAGTGATTGGGCAACAAAATGGCAAATGAAATTTAATGTGGATAAATGTAAAGTAATGCACATTGGAAAAAATAACACCAACTATACATACAATATGATGGGGGCTAATTTAGCTACAACAAATCAGGAAAAAGATCTTGGAGTCATCGTGGATAGTTCTCTGAAGACGTCCATGCGGTGTGCAGCGGCAGTCAAAAAAGCAAACAGGATGTTAGGAATCATTCAAAAAGGGATAGAGAATAAGACAGAGAATATCTTATTGCCCTTATATAAATCCACGGTACCCCCACATCTTGAATACTGCGTACAGAAAAGAGCAACTAAAATGATTAGGGGTTTGGAATGGGTCTCATATGAGGAGAGATTAAAGAGGCTAGGACTTTTCAGCTTGGAAAAGAGGAGACTAAGGGAGGATATGATAGAGGTATATAAAATTATGAGTGATATGGAGAAAGTAGATAAGGACAAGTTATTTACTTATTCCCATAATACAAGAACTAGGGGTCATCAAATGAAATTATTAGGCAGCAGGTTTAAAACAAATAAAAGGAAGTTCTTCACACAGTGCACAGTGAACCTGTGGAACTCCTTGCCTGAGGAGGTTGTGAAGGCTAGGTCTATAACAGGGTTTAAAAGAGAACTAGATAAATTTATGGAGGTTAAGTCCGTTAATGGCTATTAGCCAGGATGAGTAAGGAATGGTGTCCCTAGCCTCTGTTTGTCAGAGGGTGGAGATGATGGCAGGAGAGAGATCACTTGATCATTACCTGTTAGGTTCACTTCCTCTGGGGCACCTGGCATTGGCCACTGTCGGCAGACAGGATACTGGGCTGGATGGACCTTTGGTCTGACCCAGTATGGCCATTCTTATGAGCAAGTTTAGCATAGTAGGAGTAGCCCCAGCTCTTGTAGGACAAGTATTTTTCAGACATAGCAGTAGAAGTAAATTCTAAGAAGGGATTTGAAGGAGGACAAGGAGTTTTCTCCATGTGTAAGGGCAGCATGGGAGAAAACACAAAGGTGCTGTTGGGACAAGTGGACTAGCAGGTGCATGACTAGCACTGCTGGCATAGCAGAGTTGGGGGGGCAGGGTCAATAGCAAGATAATAGAAATATTAAGTAGGATGGGGCTAAATTATGAAGGGCGTTAAGGGTCAAGATGAGGCACTTGTGAAGCAATGTGTATGAGGAGTCCAAAATCCCTCTTCCACTGTGAATTTCACCTGCCATTACTTTCCAAGTCAGCTAGCTTGGCTAGGTCTTTCTAGAGTTCCTCAGTCTTGATACAAGTGCTGGAGTTGTACTTGCTAGACCCAATTCACACACACACTGGAGTGATGCTCTGGTTTACAGTTACATCTGCATTGCTACAAATGGCCATGTAAGGCACAAGGCATAAAAATAAGGAATAAATGGTCAGTTTTCAGAATGGAGAGAGGTAAATAGTGGTGTCCCTCAGGGGTCTATACTGGGACCAATTAGGTTCAACATATTCATAAATCATCTGGAAAACGGGTTAAATAATGAGGTGGCAAAATTTGCATATGATATAAAATTACTCAAGATAAGTCAAAAGCTGACTGTGAAGGGTTACAAAGGGATCTCAATAAACTGGGTGACTGTGCAACAAAATGGCAGATGAAATTCAATGTGGATAAATGCAAAGTAATGCACATTGGAAAACACAGTCCTAACTATACACACAAAATGATGGGGTCTAAATTAGCTGTTATTCAAGAAAGAGATCTTGGAGTAATTTTGGATAATTCTCTGAAAACGTCTGCTCAATGTGCCAAGGCAGTCAAAAACGCGAACAGAATGTTCGGAACCATTAGGAAAGGGATATATAACAAGACAGAAAATATCAGAATGCCACTATGTAAATCCATGGTACTTCCACATCTTGAATGCTGTGTGCAGATTTGGACTCCCCATCTCAAAAAAGATCTATTGCAATTGGAAAGGGGACAGAGAACAGCCACAAAAATGATTAGGGGTATGGAACAGCTTCCATATGAAGAGAGATTAATAAGACTGGGACTTTTCAGCTTGGAAAAGAGATGATTAAGGGGCGATATGACAGAGGTCTATACAATCTTGACTGGTGTAAAGAAAGTGAATAAGGAAATGTTATTTACTCCTTCACATAACACAAGAACTAGGGGTCACCAAATTAAATTAATAGGGAGCAGGTTTTAAACAAACAAAAGGAAGTACCTTTTCACACAACACAGTCAACCTGTGGAACTCTTTGCCAGATGACATTGTGAAGGCCAAGACTATAACAGGGTTCAAAGAAGAACTAGATACGTTCATGGAGGATAGGTTCATCAATGGCTATTAGCCAGGATGGGTAGGGATGCAACACCATGTGCGACAGAAGCTGGGAGTGGACGACAGGGGATGGGTCACCTGATGATTCCCTGTTCTGTTCATTCCCTCTGGGGCAGCTGGCATTGGTCTGACCCAGTATGGCCGTTCTTACGTAGAGCAACAGAATCAGGTGCACAGGTCTTGCGACCTTCTCCAATTAGCTCTAGAGGCCTATCATCCCCACTCTTCAGCTTGGCCTTGTCCAAAGAAGCTGGACTAGTCGCTGCTTCTGGGGACCTCTGTGCAGGAATCAGTGTCCTTTCCACTTCTCTACATACCCAGGAGGCGGCTAGCAGGGGAAGGGGAAGAGGAGAAGATCAAGCGTGAGCCCACTGTTCCCATCTGGTAGCTGAGGGAAGCATTGAAGACCTTTGAACCCACTCCTTTGAAGGAGTATAGTTCATAGGTGTCCCTTAGTACCTTAGGAGGCCTTTCAGTCCAAGAGCCTTATGTGAAGTTTCCCTCTGGACTGGGGCCCAGTTCTACCCCCACACATCCTCGTGTAACTGGGAGTGACTTCATTAAGCCCAACTCTTTTCTCACTCATCAAGCCCAGTGTGAGCCACAAGACTGATTAGTCTGGAAAGCCTGCCTTAGACTGAGCTTCTTTTCTAATCTGAGCAACCAAAGGCAGAACTCTCTCAGACAGAAAGCCGAAACGAGATACATTCAGATGAGAAATCAGGTGCATTTTTAAAATAGGGAGGGTAATGGATGGTTGGAACAACTTCTAGGGACATGGTAGGTTCTATGTCACTTGAAGTCTTACTGGATGCCTTTCTAAAATAAATGTTCTAGTTCAACCAGGAGTAATAGGCTCAATATAGGAATCATTAAGTGAAACTCTCTGGCCTGTGTTTACAGAGGTCAGATTAGATAAATAATAATGGGTCCATCAGGCCTTAAGTCTATGAATCAGGAGCAACTGCATAGGACTCAATTTTTCTCTAACCCTCATCTGACCCAGGAGTGAGGCCCCTGAAGTCACTGCAGTGTTATATCCCAGTGTAAATCTGCTCTAAGTAAAAGGAGAAGTGGGTCAGAGTCATTCCTTTCTCACTTGCAGTTCTCACATAAAGAACATATCAAATATTAAACTGAGAAGAACAGATTTAAAAAAATTATTAAGATGATGTTAAAAAAAATAGTGAACAGAGTTTGAGCATAGAAGTTTCTGGTTATCAGGGAATAACGTACAGATTATTGAGGGTGCAAAGTTTGGTTTACTGCCTGATGTCAGCTCCCACTGAAGACTCAGTACTCCGGGCTCACTCTGCTATTTTCGTGCCTAGTGCTGTGTCTCTGGTGCTTGTTGTTACGTGTTTCACTTGCACAGCTAGTTCCCAGTCTGCCTCTCTCTCAGCTGAGCCCCTCCCTGACTAGACCTGCTTGTCTGCCTCAGACACTCCCAAACATTGAGGTCTTCCTGGTGCTTCATGCACCAGCGGAAAGAATGGCTGTGAGGCAGCAGTGCATGGAATAATCCCTCTGGAAAAGGGGTGGTTCCATGTGATCTCTGCCTGTTCCTAGCATCCGCCCTGCATTCGCACACAACTTTTTGGGCTCAGGCACCTTGCCTTTCTCAGAACCCCAACCTTTCAGCATATAGGAGACAAATAGCATGTGGAGAGGAACTGACTTCACAAAAAACTCCTTGACTTGTTGGATCTTTGAGGTACCAGTGAAATGCCCAGATCTACTCAGTAAGGAGGAACTTTCAAATCCCAATGAGGACAGAGATGTAATTCAAAAGGACCTAGAGGGGTTAGAAATCTGGCAGGGAAGCAGAGGGAGGTACAGCCTGGACACATGCAGTTAACATAGTACTTAGACCTGAGTTCGCAATGGGCTGTGGCAGCAAACAGACCAATGTGAGTTTGAAGCTGCATATCCAGAGGCTTCATGCAAACAGTCTCTTGCTAGGGCACAGGTGTGTTCGCACCTGAAATATCATGTTTAGTTCTGGACACGACGACAGGCAGACACTGACAAATTGAAGGGAGTTCAGAAGAGCCACAGAAACAAGCAGGAGCCGGAAGATCTGAGTTATGGAGACAGATTTAAATAATTAAACCTGCCTGGTTTGACTAAGGGGGCAGCTCATTGCTGTGGAAATTTAAAATGAGACCAAAGAACACTAGAAAATGTTCTGTAGTAGATACTCATGTTCTGCCTCCCCCCACCCCCAAAGATGGGCATGATGGACTGGTAGGACTTCTCCAACTCAGGGGCTGCTAGTGTTTTCTAGTCCCGTAAAGTTGGGATCTAGGCTCAGCCCTCCCAGGGCCTGGCTCTAGGTGCAATGACTTCTTTTACTAAAGATTTATTTCCCACCAACAAAGGCTCCTTCCAACCTAGGCCTCACTTTTTATCACTTCTTCTTGAAGGAGAAAGTTGTCTCAGCCACCACCTTTAGTTCCCAAACATTTCCCAGAATTCTTTGAACTGGCCATATTGCTGCTTCCAAGGAGGCTTTGCAACAGTCCTTGTAAAGGACTCTGGAGCACATCAGAGACCCAAAGTGCCTGCCCCTACACAAGTGAGAAGAAATAGGACCTGTTTTCCAGGACATGGGGATGGACACCTTCATAGGAAGGAACAGTTTGGGACTGGCTTGTTGCTCGGGACACTGGTCTGGGGCCACAGTTGGACCTTCACAGCCCCACCAGTTGTCTCCATCATGCCCTGACAGCAATTATTCTTTCCCTCTAATCTTTTTTATGTGCTTTCTGCTGACCTCTCTGTTTCTGTCTGCCTGCAAAAATGGAGTCTGAGCTGAGGGTTAACAACTTTGCCTGGGCTACAGTGGAGGCTCTTGCAGGGGACTGGACTAGATGACCTCTTGAGGTCCCTAGGTCCAATGATTCTATTAAGGCATGTGCCTTCTTGTGACAGTGTTATGTTATTGGCTCTTGCTCCAGACCTCCTCTCTGGGTATCTGACCAGCCTGTATTGGCCACTCTAGGTTAGTGCATTTGACTGAAATACAGTCCCATTCCTAGCACAAAATGGTTTCACATGAGCCAGTCACCGTCTGTGCTGCATGATGCAGTGGAAAAAATGAGTGATACCTGCCTGCATCAGTCTAGAAGGAATTTCACTCTCATTGAGGTCATGGTTAGTGGGTCAGGAACTTACTTTCCTGTATTAATTCACCTAATCTCTCAATTTCATTCAGTTGCCTGTATCATACCTAGTATGTGCATATACACACTACAGCCCATGAACCAGGCTAACAAGCTCCAACATCCACGTTAGTAATGTATTGGGTACAGTTGGACACAAGACAGACCCCAGGAAGACAGTGATGTGGGATCCTTCTCAACACCTGAGTGACCCTACTGGACCCCCTTTCAATGCTACCTTCCCATTCTGTTCAGGAGGGACTCATGGCATATTCCCTTCTTGGGAGCTGAAGGCAAGCCAGATGGTTGGAACATCTAGGACAGGGATCAGCAACCTTTGGCATGTGGCTCGCCAGGGTAAGCCAGCACATTCCTCGGCCCGCGCCACTTCCTGCAGCCCCCATTGGCTTGGGACGGCGAACGATGGCCAGTGAGACCCACGATTGGCCAACCCTGCGGACACGGCAGGTAAACAAACCGGCCCAGCCCGCCAGGGTGCTTACCCTGGCAGGCCATGTGCCAAAAGTTGCCGATCCCTGATCTAGGTGATTCTGAGACCCGAGTAAGGCAAGGAGAAAAGTAGAAGACTTAAAAGTAAAAGTCACATGTTCTGAGCTTCCCTTTTAAGTGGTTACTGGGACAATGAATCATCCCTGCCTATCTCACAAAGTAAAAAAAAAAATCTACTGTGATACCAGGATGAGGGATAGATAAATCCAACCTGCACAAAGTCACTTGGACAAAGCCTGATGTTTAGAACTGATTATTTTCTGCACATTAAGACAGACTCAAAAGTGAAGGGAGATTGGGTGTGGGAGGGGTCTGTACAGAAAGTTAAACACGGAGAGGGCAGCCCCAAGCAGAGGGCTTGAAATGCCAGAGTCAGACCCTCACACTGGATTTGTACATAGCAGGGAGCCACAGGAGGGTGGGTAACAGAGAGGGTGGGAAAACAACAAGAGAATGTGTAATTTGGGGAGGAAGAACAGGAATACTTGTGGCACCTTAGAGACTAACAAATTTATTGGAGCATAAGCTTTCGTGGGCTACAGCCCACTTCTTCGGATGCATATAGAGTGGAACTGTCTGTACTGGGCTATCTTGATTATCACTTCAAAAGTTTTTTTCTCTTACTTAATTGGCCTCTCAGAGTTGGTAAGACAACTCCCACCTGTTCATGCTCTCTGTATGTGTGTATATATATCTCCTCAATATATGTTCCACTCAATATGCATCCGAAGAAGTGGGCTGTAGCCCACGAAAGCTTATGCTCTAATAAATTTGTTAGTCTCTAAGGTGCCACAAGTACTCCTGTTCTTTTTGCGGATACAGACTAACACGGCTGCTACTCTGAAACCTAATTTGGGGAGGGGAGATTCTGGCAAATCCACAAAACTGATTACAGTGTCCCCTCGGTGGGTTGTCTTGGGCCTCTGTTTTCATTACAAGCTGGGTTGGGTCATAGGAGTTTACTAGTAAAACTCCCCATCCTTAGTGGGACTGTGAAAAACTTGCCAAATGTAACTTTACTAAAAGTTCAAAATATCTCATTTGGGCTGGAAATGTCCCAGGGACAGCTGCAGGATATTTTTGGTTTAGAATGTTTTGAGCACATGAAAATAGGGGCAAATGCAGGTGTCTCCTGAGCCAGGAAGATACGCTATCTTGGGCCCATGGCTGGATGGGTAAAAGTGTGTTATAACCCTCCCCTCACAGCCCCAGTTAAAGTATGCTACAGCTTTTCAGCCCAGTAGGCTCTTTGCCTCTTATCACATACTATGCATACATAGAATCATAGAACCATAAGGTTAGAAGGGAGCACAAGGGGTCATCTAGTCTAACCCCCTGCCAAGATGCAAGATTTGTTGTGTCTAAACCATCCAAGACAGTTGGCTAACCAGCCTCCTTTTGAAAACCTCCAGTGAAGAAGCTTCCATGACCTCCTGAGGCATCTGTTCCATTGTCCTACTGTCTGTATTCCATCTGAAACTGAGTGCAACCTTTATAAACAAGGTGTGTCCAACCAAATCAAGCCACCAAAGATACTATTCTTCCTTCAAGTCCCCATTTCCATGATTGCCCCAGCAATACAGAGAGCCCCGGTCTGAAGCCAGCCCAGTGCTGAATTGCATTTCATTCACCAGAACCATTTCTGAGTGCCTGGGAAATGAGGCCTTTCCAGTGCTTAATTTGTGCCAGGGCTGAGCTCTGACACCTCTAGACTTGGCAGTTCATAGCCCTGGCACCTCTGGGTCTGGCAGTTCACAGCCCGGCACCTCTGGGCCTGCTGTATCAGTTATGAATGTAGAAAAACTGCTTGAGCCCCGGCCCCTTTTTCATTACAAATTAAGCACTGGGCCTTCCCCTCTCTCTACACACAAAGTCGAGTTCTGTCACAGGAAAGATAAGGATTTTCTCAGGGCTGCCCAGAGGATTCAGGGGGCCTGGGGTCTTCCTGCCACCAAATTGCTGCCGGAGACCCGGCACTTCGGCAGCGGGTCCCAAGGCGGAAGGACCCCCCGCCGCGGATCTTCAGGGCACTTCGGCAGCGGGTCCCGGAGCAGAAGGACCCCCTTGCCGCCGAATTGCCGCTGAAGACCCAGAGCGGAAGAAGCTCCGGGGGCCCAGACCCCACAAGAGTTTTCCGGGGCCCCCGGAGTGAGTAAAGGACCCCGCTCCAGGGGCCCTGAAAAACTCTCATGGGGGCCCCTACAGGGCCTGGGGCAAATTGCCCCACTTGCCCCCCCCCCCCCCCGGGCAGCCCTGGGTTTTCTATCTGCAGAGGAAAACAAGTAAGAGTGCATGTACGTGTCTCTTTGCATGTGTATGATGTGTGTGTGCAGGCATATGGAGGGAGGCCAGGGCAGGCAAAGCAGCAGAGGGTGGCAGCAACTGTTTCTTTGTCCCTGCCCACCTTGCCTCCTCCCTTTCCAGTCCTGTAACCCAGTTAGTCTTTTTCATCTTAATGCGCTGACCAGAACCTCCCAGTGCAACATTTCCCCTCAATTTACACAGATATGCTGCAGGCGCCCCTCTGAGGAGTGAGTCACATGCATGCAGCTTCTATCAGGTTGTGGATCCCCTCCCAGTTGGAATCAGAAAAGTTACTTTCCTTGGGGCATTCAGAAGAAGACTGGACAGAGACCTGAGAAAAAGCTGTAAGGAAGAATCCTGCCCCAGGGGCTGAGACAGATGAGAACAGCATCCCTCCGCAACACTCCCCCTCCCCCCCAGTCTTTACAGGGACCCTCTTTCCCCCAACAAGCGTTTTTGGTTAGTCTCTGCTGCGATCCCCTTTCCCTCCCATCCAGTCTGCTAGGATCTTCCCCTGCTGAGATTATCTCCACTGCTGGGCTCCCCCCTCCAGATTAATACTTCATAAACTGTGGAAGAATGGCCGTCTTAGACACTGCAGAAACCGCCTGAGGCAATGCACCCCGACTGCGAACTGGGAGAGTCCCTGGTTCCCAAGCTCCCCCTCACCTGCAGCCTTTGGCTTGCTCTCTCCAGGGCCAGAGCCCCAGTGAGTCCCCTGAGACCCTCAGAGTAAGTAATTGAGGAAGCCTAAACTTTTCCTACCTTGCCAGGTGAGCCAGCGCAGGTGGTGGGTCTCGCTCTGGGCTCTGCCTCTCCCCCTGACGTGCCTGAAGCCTGATTCACTGGCACCTCAGACAGGCCAGAGTGAAGCTCCACCCAGGACAGAGGGTGAGTAAGCGAGCGAGCAAGGCACAAACTCCGGAGAGTTATTCCCCAGGATTGCAAGAGAGCGAGATAAGGGCAGTGCATTCCTGAGCCACGGGCTGTTTGCCTCTCCCTTCCTGCCTTCCCTGCAGCCTATCGCACCAGCTTGGAGCTCAGGTCTCCTCCTGCAGGAAGGGAAAAAACAGCTCCCAGCGGCTCCCAGAGATTCTGAAATTCAACACTTCACAGACTGAAAAGAAAGTGATTTAGACATGCCCTGACTGAGCCTTGCACAGCTCCATTCGGGAGTGTTCCCAGCCCTTTCCCCCAGCAGATGACCAACAGCAAGGTCTGACCAGTTCCAGTGTCCCCCACAGTGTGACAGGACAGCTTGTATTTAGCAGCAGCTGGCCACCTATTCGGGTTAGTTCTAAAGATGATTTCTAACATAGGCTCATGTTGGCAAAGCTGCAATAAAAACGTTCAAGTCCTGAGGGGCCTATAGTCACTTTGACACCTCCTAGGCCCAAGCAATCGGTGAGTAGAATAGGCTACAATAACCGTGCCATCGACCCCATGCAATAAGGGCCATAAATACCCACCCAGATTCCACTTAGAGAGCTAAAATGCTGCCTTTATCTGCACCCAGCACAGCTGCCAGGGCCTGATCCAGCCTCATTGTGGGCTGGCATCCCCCTTTGCAATGGAGAGACCTGGAAATTCACCACATTGAGAAACTGCAACTACCTAGAGATTATTGGCTTACAAATTGGCACTCAGAGTGTGAGCTGTCTGGGGGCTGAGTCTCACTACCTACTTGAGCAGTGCACAGCACAATTCAAGTGGTTGGAGCCTTCAGCATGACAGTAGTGCTACTAATAATTATCCCACAGGGGTTACCCCACCCCCAAACAGTGTGCATACCCCCAACCTCCCCAGTCAGAGCCAGGGAATGACAAAAAGGCTGAAAAGAAAAATGCAGCATGCTCCAGGGTAGAGGATTTAAGGTGAGGGAGGTGGCTTCTGTCTAGGTGAAAGGAAGTGGCTGGGCAAAATTTTCCGGACCACAAAGGGTTAATAAAGTGAGATTTCCCTCAATTGAGGGTGGGGCAGCTGCCTGTTATTTTGTCTTTCATCTTCTACCTTATTAAGCTTGGCAACAGCTGTGACTGGTTGTGCAAAGGGTGGTGCCCAGGACTGTAACAGAGGGAGCGGCTCAGGAGGCAGCTCCAATGAGTGAAGCTGTGAGCTGACTCACCTTGGTAACCCAGTTCCTGACAAACACAGGGAAGTCTCTCTGATGGGGAGAGGCTTGCAGTGCTTTGACAAATGGACACAAGGGATCATAGTCCACACATAGTGTGTAGCCTCTGTGGGATTGTACCCTCCCCCCCCAAACACACACACACACACACACACCTTGACAGAGACCTGAGGGTTCTCTGCCGCTTTTCTTACAGCAGCACTCATAGAGCTGGCCATATGAATAAAATCTAATTGAACTGGACTACAAATTGCATAGAGACAGACAGGACAAGATCCCAGCTATTGTAAGTGGGGGAAAGAGTCTAGGTGCTTAGGGTAGGATTCACAAGGGGACTTGGCTACCTGCCATCCAGTGGAGTTTACAACCCTGAGTTAGGTGCCTTACACAATGCTTGGGGAAAGTTAGGAGCCTATTATGTAGTGCCTAGGAGCCCCGGTCATGGACCAGGACCCCATTGTGCTAGGTGCTGTACAAATACAGAACAAAAAGACAGTCCATGCCCCAGAGAGTTTGCAATGTAAGTATAAGACAAGGGGAAAGAGATGGACACAGATGGATGGGGGAGTACAAGGACACAAGGAGACAATATTGGTCAGCATGAGAGGTGGTGGTCTAAGAATGGGATTCCCACAGGCCAATATTGCTGAGCAGGAAACTGTCTAAGCTAGCCAGTAAGAACATAAGAACGGCCGTACTGGATCAGACCAAAGGTCCATCCAGCCCAGTATCCTGTCTACCGACAGTGGCCAATGCCAGGTGCCCCAGAGGGAGTGAACCTAACAGTTCAATCAATATTGACCTCTCATGCTGACCAATATTGTCTCTCCTGCCATCCATCTCCACCCTCTGACAGAGGCTAGGGACACCATTCCTTACCCATCCTGGCTAATAGCCATTAATGGACTTAACCTCCGTGAATTTATCCAGTTCTCTTTTAAATGCTGTTATAGTCCTGGCCTTCACAACCGCCTCAGGTAAGGAGTTCCACAAGTTGACTGTGCGCTGTGTGAAGAAGAACTTCCTTTTATTTGTTTTAAACCTGCTGCCTATTAATTTCATTTGGTGACCCCTAGTTCTTGTATTATGGGAATAAGTAAATAACTTGTCCTTATCTACTTTCTCCACATCACTCATAATTTTATATACCTCTGTCATATCCCCCCTTAGTCCTCTTTTCCAAGCTGAAAAGTCCTAGCTTCTTTAATCTCTCTTCATTCCAAATCCCTAATCATTTTAGTTGTCCTTCTCTGAACCTTATCTAGTGCCAGTATATCTTTTTTGAGATGAGGAGACCACATCTGTATGCAATATTCAAGATGTGGGCGTACCATGGATTTATATAAGGACAATAAGATATTCTCTGTCTTATTCTCTATCCCCTTTTTAATGATTCCTAAGATCCTGTTTGCTTTTTTGACCGCCTCTGCACACTGCATGGACATCTTCAGAGAACTATCCACGATGACTCCAAGATCTTTTTCCTGATTTGTTGTAGCTAAATTAGCCTCCATCATATTGTATGTATAGTTGGGGTTATTTTTTCCAATGTGCATTACTTTACATTTATCCACATTAAATTTCATTTGCCATTTTGTTGCCCAATCACTTAGTTTTGTGAGATCTTTTTGAAGTTCTTCACAGTCTGCTTTGGTCTTAACTATCTTGAGCAGTTTAGTATCATCTGCAAACTTTGCCACCTCACTGTTTACCCCTTTCTCCAGATCATTTATGAATAAGTTGAATAGGATTGGTCCTAAGACTGACCCTTGGGGAACACCACTAGTTACCCCTCTCCATTCTGAGAATTTACCATTTATTCCTACCCTTTGTTCCCTGTCTTTTAACCAGTTCTCAATCCATGAAAGGACCTTCCCTTTTATCCCATGACAACTTAATTTACGTAAGAGCCTTTGGTGAGGGACCTTGTCAAAGGCTTTTTGGAAATCTAAGTACACTATGTCCACTGGATCCCCCTTGTCCACATGTTTGTTGACCCCTTCAAAGAACTCTACCAGATTAGAAAGACACGATTTCTCTTTATAGAAACCATGTTGACTTTTGCCCAACAATTTATGTTCTTCTATGTGTCTGACAATTTTATTCTTTACTATTGTTTCGACTAATTTGCCCGGTACCGACGTTAGTCTTACCGGTCTGTAATTGCCCAGATCACCTCTAGAGCCCTTTTTTGGGCCTGGTCCCCATTAAGTCCCCACTTCGGACTAAGGTACGCTAATTCAGCTACGTTAATAACGTAGCTGAATTCGAAGTACCTTAGTCCGAACTTACCGCGGGTCCAGACGCGGCACGGAGGCTCCCCCGTCGATGCTGCGTACTCCTCTCGCCAAGCTGGAGTACCGGCGTTGACGGCGAGCACTTCCGGGATCGATCCGGGATCGATTTATTGCGTCTTAACCAGACACGATAAATCGATCCCAGAACATCGATTGCCTGCCGCCGGACCCTCCGGTAAGTGAAGACGTACCCTAAATATTGGCGTTACATTAGCTGTCTTCCAGTAGTTGGGTACAGAAGCCGATTTAAAGGACAGGTTACAAACCCTAGTTAATAGTTCCGCAATTTCACATTTGAGTTCTTTCAGAACTCTTGGGTGAATGCCATCTGGTCCCAGTGACTTGTTAATGTTAAGTTTATCAATTAATTCCAAAACCTCCTTGTGACGTTATTGATATAATCTGGGACCATATAGATCATTGTTGCAACCAAGGTCCTGTAGTGGCATGCAAATCTTGTATAAAGGGGGTCAAATGGGGTGTCTAAGACAAGGTTATGGTTTACTGGTTATGATTATGCTGTCTATATGTGTGTATCACTTTTGTAGTTGAAGTTATGAATATTGGCTCTATACTGTCTGTATTTCAAACTTATGCTATGCTGCTGGGTGACATCCCAGACAAACTGGTGTTAGCTCTGCCTAGCCTGCTTGATGGCCCATTAAGGACCATCAGCTATACAATGGACCCATTGAGAGAAGGCAGATACGCCTTGTAACTCAGCAAAGTATGCAGGGACTGGCCCATGTGACTCCAGACTCCATTTTGCTGTAATTTTCCACAGTAAGAACAAAGAGGTATTCTGACACCTGGAAAAGACTATATAAGGCGGATGCCTCATCTCCATCTTGTCTTCAATCCTGCTTCATACCTCTGGAGGAACTTTGCTACAAGCTGAAGCTTTGAACAAAGGACTGAGGACCCATCCCAGCGGGGGATGTATTCCAGAGACTTGATTTGAACCTGCAGTTTATTCCATCGCTGCTGCAAGCCTGAACCAAGAACTTTGCTATTACTGTATGTAATTGATTCCATTTAACCAATTCTAACTCTCATCTCTATCTTTTTCCTTTTATGAATAAACCTTTAGATTTTAGATTCTAAAGGATTGGCAACAGCGTGATTTGTGGGTAAGATCTGATTTGTATATTGACCTGGGTCTGGGGCTTGGTTCTTTGGGATCAGGAGAACCTTTTTCTTTTACTGGGGTATTGGTTTTCATAACCATTTGTCCCCATAACGAGTGGTACTGGTGGTAATACTGGGAAACTGGAGTGTCTAAGGAGATTGCTTGTGAGACTTGCAGTTAGCCAGTGGGGTGAGACTGGAGTCCTCTTAGTCTGGCTGGTTTGGTTTGCCTTAGAGGTGGAAAAACCCCCAGCCTTGGGCTGTAACTGCCCTATTTGAGCAATTTGTCCTGAGTTGGCACTCTCAGTTGGGTTCCGCCAGAACCGCATTGTCACAGTGGCGTAGTCGTGCTTGGATCCACAGAACCAGGTCAATTAAGCTTTGGATCAGAACCCCACGTTATCCAAATTTGAATTTTGGGATTGAGAGTTTGGTTGGTTAAAGAGCAGTTGCAATGGGTGAGCAAAGAGCATATGAGGGCCTTGACAAAAAAGCCCTGAAAGATTTGTGTTCAGAAAAGGGGATAAGCTTTAGAAAGAAAGCTACAAATCAAGAACTGAGAGATCTGTTAATGGCCAGTGATCAGAAGGCAGAAGCAATTGAAAAGCAAAAGGCAGCAAGTAAACTTCAACTTGAACATGAACAAAGACTGGCAGAAATTCGATTGCAGGAACTAGAAGCTGAGGCAAAAGTGCAAAGATTTCAGCTCCAAGTCAAAAAAGCAAGGGAAGAAAAGCAGAAATTGTATCCTCTTGAAAGTCCGGTTTATAACAATGTTGGTATGTTGTATAACTCTGAGCAGTTGTCTGGGTGTAACCAAATGTACCCCAATTCTGCCACCTTTTATGTAAATGCTTTTACTGTGTGTTCAGTAAAGGGTGACTCCATAACTGGTGCCAATGCTCTGTATGGGAGTGGTAATGAAAGATTCACAGAGAATGTAAAAGTCAATGGTAAAAGCTGTGTAGGGCAAATTATGGCTTCTAACATCACTCTTGTTAAAGCAGATCTTGTCAAAGAGGAAGATTATTTACCAAATCAGAGTGTGAATGTTGTAGTCCTCTATGAGTTTACTGTAAGTGTGCCTTTAGCCAGAATCCACCTTGAATGGAATGGTGCTAAGCATGAGGTTATAGCTGGTGTAAGGAAGTTATTGCCTAAGGATCTTTTGATTGGGGAAAATGTTAAAGCTTTGTTCAGTCCAGGTGGTCAGTCACAGGACAGGAATGATCTTAAACCTGTGTCTATTGTGGGCAATGATTTGCCTGGGGAGGGTTGCTCCAAAGGTTTGTCTGAGAAGAGCTATTTGTCGGTAAATGAAGTTTCTGAATGTCGGTCTAGTGTCTCAGAAGTGAATCTGGAGTTAAATCAAGAGCAGCAAAATCTTATTGGGCAGGAAAATGTTTCTCTGGAGCAGACTAAAGAGGATGGTCAGGTGGAAGCCCTAACTGAGGAAGGAAAGGGGGGATTTTTGATGGGTGATGCTTTGGTGGCTAGTACAGCTTGTAAAAGTGAATCTGAAAAGGGTAACTGTGATTTGCTGGCAGTGGCTCAGTGTAGTAAAAAGAGCAGTTTATCTGCTGGGAGTGGCAAGGTGCCTGGTAAGGAAGCTGCCCCACTCTCCCAGTCTTGGTCTGTAATCAGCCCTGTGGGCTGGGACAAAGGAGAGGAAGGCAGGAAAAGTTTGGAGGAGCCTGGGCAGCCTTGTGAGCTGATGGCTTTGTCTAGTCAGCAGTTTGGGAAGGCAGGGATAGTGGAAGATGAATGTCCCTATACCTTACCTGTTTCCTGTGTGGAGAATAGTGACAGTGAAGGAAATGTGCCTGTGTCTGTCAGGGGTATTGACTTGCCTATGGAGGAAGCTACCTCAGTCTCCAAGCAGTTGTCTGTGAACAGCCCTGTGTGCTGGGACAAGGGAAATGAAATCCTGAGCTATGTGTCTGGTAAAAAAGGTGTCTCCAGCTCTTCTTTGTCTGTGGAGCAGACAGAAGGTGCCTTTCGGCCTGTGATGGTTGAGGTTAGTGCAGTTGTCTCAAAGTTGGTTCTGAATTCAACTAAAGCCCAGGAAGGGAATGGTCCTAAGTCTGTGTCTGCTGGGGAGAATGGCACTGTAACTAAGTTGCATACAGTTAGTGTCTTAGCAAAATCCCAGAGACCAGACAATTCTGGTGCTTGTATTTTGCCTATGGCTAGTGTGTGGTTGGTAAAGGGTGTAGCAACACGGTCTAATCAGGGTAATACCCTAGCCGGGGCACACGGAGAGCATGCAGGTGATTTGGTTGTGTTACCTACTGATGGTGTGGAAACTTGTAGCAAGAAGGAAAGGATTCCTAAACTTGTGTGTGGCAAAGGAAAGGGAAATGTTTCTAACCTTTCATCTAGGAAGTCTATGGGTTTGCCTGAAAGGGGATTGTGTAGAAATCTGCCTAATGGGCCAAAGGAGATCCTGGATGTAAGTAAGACCCAGAAAAAGTCTGTTGTTGCTCAGGAAAGTGTTCCTTTAGAGCAAGCCCTAGGTGAAGAGGGTAAGGGCAGAATTTCTGTGAGGGGTGATTTGCTGCTTAAAAAAGCTCCTGGGGAAAGGAATCCTCATGGTAATTTGTGCAAGCAGTTCCCTGCAAATGAAGGGTGTGAGAGTAATTTAATCAAGGAAGTTTCAGTTCCTAACAGCCAGAAATTTTCTGTTGTGAATGGATCCACTGACTTTCCTTTCGAAAGATCCAGTGTGGGTAGCTTTGAGAAGGTCTCAGATGGAGTAAGAGCTGTTAAGAAAGTTGAGCAGCCCTATAACTGAGTGGCTGTGTGTGGCCAGCTTGTTGGGAAGACAATGGTGTTGGAACAGGAATGTCTCCATTCTAATTCTTTAAGTGAGCAGTCTGTGCTTCAGGGTCTGAGGACAGATTTGGTTACTGGTGTTTCAAAGCAGAACAGTTTTATGGCTAAATGCTTGAGGATGCAGGGGAGAGCAAGCAAACTCTCACCCTCAGACTCTTTGGATTTGTGTGGTATCTCTTTAAGACAGAGTCCAGCCTTGGAAATGATAGCAGTTAAGGATATGAAAACTGGTGGACTGGCTTCTGTCTGTGGTAATGCAAATTACTTGTCTGGCTGGGAGGGGAAGGACTTGCTAATAGCTGTTAGCACAGAGAGCCCACCCCATCAGCCAGTAAATTCTGTTAAGCAAGAAAAATCAGGGTGTGATCCCGCAGGACAAGGAGGAAAGAGAAAACTGAATTTTGCAAAGGAAAGCCACAGGTTAACCCTAAAATGCCCAAACTCCAATGGTATTGAGCCAAAGGTGTGGCATGACAACCATGATTGTAGATGGACACTTGCAATGGATTTGCTGTTAATGCTAATGGTAATTTTGTAACTGATGTGTTGCTATTACCAAGAACTGTAAGAATGTACAATGTTCCTAATCTGTTGGAAAATCCCTTGAACATGTTAAAAGGAATACATGAGAACACACTTTATGTTAAAAGGCCTTGCTATACTAATGTTTCACAGTTGATGCCTGTAAACAGTATTGGAATTTTTCACAGGAGAAAAGACATTCCAGACCTAATGTACTGTATGAGAAGGGAAACTAAGGCACACTACCATATTGCCTTCATGGCTAAATGCCAAGATTCCTGTACTATGAACATCATTAATATCTGCATTTATTTGATGTTAATTGGGTTCCAAACATTTGCCCGAGCTTGTATGGATAAAGTAGCTGTTTTCTTTAGCTCTTGGCAAGGTCACATGAGACATACAGGAACCATGCTGCAAGAGCAGATCCAATCCACTATTGTTCTAACCAAGTTTTACCTTGTTTGTAAAGAGGTTCAATCATGTTGTTGAACACAATTTTGATAAACCATTTCGGTTGTTCTTTAGCCAGCTAAGCCATAGTGTCTACCCCGATACTAGCCATAGTGAGATAAACCCAAGGATGGGGAGCTCTTGGGATGCAGTCAGTGATGTTTGTGTCATCCCTTCCTGCATCAATTTTGCGTTGGGGGTGTGACGTTATTGATATAATCTGGGACCATATAGATCATTGTTGCAACC
>NC_048299.1:282588056-282597468 GCF_013100865.1 Trachemys scripta elegans | reverse complement strand
GGGGGGGGGAGGGGGTATTGTCGGCCCTGACGCTACAGGAAGTGGGCGGGGTCCTGCTCTGTGGCGGTCACTTCACCAACTGGGGCGTGACGTGTGGGGGTCAGGCCCGCCCTTTCACTTCCGGAGGGGAACGCGTGCGCTTCCGGCGTCGCCGTTGCCGGGTGACGGTTGGGGGCGGCTGCCGTTCCGGGCGAGGCCCCGGGAGCTGGCGCAGGCTCAGCCGGGCGGGCGCGGCTTTCCCACCGCGACCCCGGAACAGCGGGTCGGGCCCGCGGCGCTGCCGGGTAGGTCAGAGGCGGGGAAGCGGGAGGGCGGTCGGGAGGGAGGCGGAGCGGGGGGATGCCGGGGCGAGCGCGGAGGGGACGGACCACGGGCACGTCGGTATTTGTCTCCCTAGGAGCGAGCGGAAAGCCCGTTGGCACCACTGCTTCCCGTGCTGGTCACGGGTGTCCGAGCTGTGTCAGATGGATGAGGTTGTATCTGTTTTCTCTGCAGGGTTTCTAAGGACCAGGGAGTAGCCGTGTCAGTCTGTCTGTAGCCACAGAAACAACAAGGAGTCCGGTGGCACCCTGGCCGCAAGCTTTCGTGGGTAACAAACCTCACTTCTCATCTGTTCGTCTTCAAGGTGCCGCTGGACTCCTTGTTGTTTTTCTAAGGATGTCATTCTGGGATCTTGCCTGGGAGCGATGGGCAGTACTGTAATAAAAAGATGGATAAAGTTAAGATAGTTTGGGTGCCTTAATTACACTTCTGTATTGTCAAATGTTTAAATTTAGCCTTAATTTTGAAATTTCTAGGGTTTTTTTTTAGAAGTATAGCATTCTTGTAATTTTTTTTAAACCTCTACATTACTGAGATGTATTCTTCACTACACATCTGGAATTTTTTCAGATGAAAATTCTCTTAGGTTCTAAACTACTTTGAAAATGTTTTTGAAAACCGTTAGGGGACGGGGACCAAAATATCCGACAAAGATGCTGAGGTTTCTTAGCACCAGACTTAATTTCTCCTCCCCCCCCCCATCCATGCCACAAGTGGGCCTGATACTGCAGACACACTCAAGTAACCCTATTGAATTTGAGGCTACTCACATGCATTTGTGTTTGCAGGACTAAAGCAGTTGCTGTCTCTTGGCTCATGCAAAGCTGAGCTCATTAGTGCTTTAAAGTTAATAAGAAACCTGCTGGCCTCTATTCTGTTTCAGGGAAATGAGTGACAGGAAAGCAGCAGGAAAAGCTGCAGCTCAGAAAGGTTCCAAACCAGCTTCACCGGTGAAGAAATCAGGAACGGCATCTAGAAAACCAGGTAGTGTTGTGGTGGGGGAATCCTGGTTCTGTGTCTCTTGCTGTTGTCTTTCAGCCTGCTGCATCACCATCAGTTTGGGAGTTACGGGTAGGGAGTGTGGTTTTTCTGTTTAGGTACGGAGCTACCCCATGCAGCAGATGTGGCCAAAAATTGAACAGTCATAATGACCTGTGGTGGATGTGGTTTGTTTTCCTACATGCCGGAAGACAGCAAAGATTTCTTATATAGGAATTGTAAGTTGGTGGCGATGCTGGCGGAGATGATATATGATCTGGAATCACCAGTATCAATGTTGCATACTAACTGAGATGGCAAAGACTTATTGGACAACAAGATTTGGGAATTTTTGCCACCAATTCTACTGGGGAAGGATTGGTGAAGAAGGAACATAAGAGTGTAGAAACTAAAGAAGATGACTGGCAACTTGCGAACAACAGAGGAAAGAGAAACAGGAGGCATTCAGCTCTTCTAGAAGTATTGAATTGCAATACTCAGTGAGGCAACTACAGAAGGAATGGAACAAAGTTACAGGGGGTAGCTGCTTGCTTCTTACTGGCAAGGATGTCCAACAGGTTTTTAACTGTTCTAAAATGACAAGCAACCATCATCAGTGATTCCATATTAAGAAGAATGGACAGAGAATTCAGCAGGATGATGTGTAGCTTCCCTGGAACAAAGACATGAAATATAACTGTAAGATTGGATGGGGATCTGAAGTTGGCTGGCAAGTCTCCTGGTGATGATACACATTAGAATACATGATGGACAGCATCACATGGAAGTACAAAGATTATTGAAAACTTCAGGGATATCAGCCTTTGGTACTTTTATAGCCCCCATTACTGTAGTATCTGCGCATCTCACAGTCATTAATGTATTTATCCTTAAAACACTCCTGGAAGGTAAAGAAATGCTTTTATCCCCATTTCACAGGTGGGGAGCTGAGCGGTTAAGTGATATGCCTGAAGTTACACAGGATGTGGTTGGTGGAGCAGGGATTTGAACACACATCTCCTAAATCCTAAACTAGTGCTGTAACTGCTGGACCAAAGACTCATTTGTTTTGGAAGTGTTGTGAAGAAGAAAAATTCCAAGTCATCTCTCAGAGATCCTTCCATTCCCATAAATGAGGGACGGCAGAAGGCAGAAATTAGTGGAGGTGTGGGTGATATGAAACTGAAGGCTTCAGTTTTGTGAAACATTGGGTCACATTCCAGTGGGAGAAGGACCTGAACAAATAGGACTGCCAGCAACACAGAAGTAGGTGGGCTAATCTCTGAAGACCAGTTGGAGCAGGTAGGAGTGTGTTAAACTAGGAATTCCAGGAGAAGATGCTAAGAAGGCAGTTGCACTGCAAATGCTTAAATATATCACTCAAGCTCAAGGTATTGTGAATATATTGAGATGAGGTGGGAAAGAATGTGAAGGGGGGGAAAAATTCAGTTGCATTTATACAAATGCTAGGAGTCTGGGTAATAAGGAAGAAAAATTGTAATTTAAAACTGTCTCATAGATTTTTAAGGCCAAAAAGTACCATTGCGATCATCTAGTCTGACCTCCTGTATAACTCAGGCCATAGGACTTCATTGAAATACTTCCTGTTTGAACACGAGTATATCTTTATAGAAAAATAGTCAATGTTGATTTAAAAATTGTGATGATGGAGAATCTACCACAGCCCTTGGTAAGATGTTCCAATGGTTAGCTACCTTCACTGTTTAAAAATATATGCCTTATTTCTAGTCTGAATTTGTCTACCTTCAACTTCTAGTAGTTGAATCTTGCTATACCTTAGTCTAGTAGACTGATGAGCCCATTATCAAATTTTTGTTCTCCATGTAGGTACTTACAGATTGTGATCATGTCACTCCTTAACCTTCTCTTTTGTTAAGCTAAATAAATTGAGCTCCTGGTACCTATCACTATAAAGTGTGTTTTCCAAACCTCTAATCAATCTCCTGGCTCTTCTTTGAACCTTCTCCAATTTATCAACTTCTTGAAACAATTACGGATACCAGAACTAGACACAATATTCCAGTTGTGATTGCACCAGTCCCAAATACAATGGTAATATAGACTCCCTACTTAAGTTTTCCCTGGGAATCCAAGCATTGAAGTAGTCCTTTTGGCCACAGCTTTACACTGGAAGTTCATGTACAGCTGATTGTCTATCCTCACCCCCAAATCCTTTTTGGAGTCACTGATTCCCAGGATAGAGTCCCCCATTCTGTAAGAATGGTCTACATTCATTTTATAACTTTACATTTGACTGTTTGAAACATATATTGTTTTCCTGTGCCCAGTTCACCAAGCAATACAGATCCCTCTCTATTAGAGACCTGTCCTCTTCATCATTTAACACTAAATAATGTGACCTGGTATAATGAGCACTTCCATACTTCATTTTTCTTTTTGTTATTTTTTTCTCAAAATGGCTTGAAGAACATAAGAATGTTCATAGAGGGTCAGACCAATGGTCCATGTAAACCAGTATCCTGTTTTCCAACAGTGGCTGGTGCCAGATGCTTCAGAAGGAATGAACAGAACTGGGCAATTATCAAGTGATCCATCCCCTGTCATCCAGTCCCAGCTGCTGGCAGTCAGAGGTTTAGGGATACCCAGAGCATGGGGTTGTGTCCCTGACCTTCTTAGCTAATAGCCATTGATGAACCTGTCTTCCAATAACTTATCTAATTCTTTTTTGAACCCAGTTATACTTTTGGCCTTCACAACATTCCCTGGCAATGAGTTCCACAAGTTGACTGTCTGTAGTGTGAAGCAGTGTTTCCTTATGTTTGTTTTAAGTCTGCTGCCTATTAATTTTGTTGAGTGACCCCTGGTTCATGTGTTGTGTGAAGGGGTAAATCACACTTCCTTATTCACTTTCTCCATACCATTCATGATTTTATAGACCTCTATCCTATCCCCCCCCTTAGTTATCTCTTTTCCAAGTTGAACGATCAGTCTTTTTAATCTTTTCTCATGTGGAAGCAGTTCCATACCCTTAATCATTTTTGTTGCCTTTCTCTCTACATTTTCCAATTTTAATGTATCTTTCTGAGATGGGGCAACCAGAACTGCAGGCATTATTCAAGGTGTGGACATATCCTGGATTTATATTTATATTTTCTGTCTTATTATCTATCCCTTTCCTAATGGTTCCTAACATTTTTCTCTTTTTTTGTTTTGTTTTTTGTTTTTTTGTTTTTTTGTTTTGGACTGTCGCTTCACATTGAACAGATGTTTTCAGAGAACTAGCCACAATGACTCCAAGATCTTTCTTGAGTAGTAAGAGGTAATTTAGACCTCATCATTTTACATGTATGATTGGGGTTATGTTTTCCAATGTGCATTATTTTGCATTTATCAACACTGAATTTCATCTGCCATTTTGTTGCCCTGCAGCCCATTTTTCTGGGATCCCTTTGTTACTCTTTCCAGTCAGCTTTGGATTTAATTATCTTGAGTAATTTTGTATCATCTTCAAACTTTGCCACCTTGCTGTTTACTCCCTTTTCCAGATCACTTATGAATCTGTTGAACAGCACTGGTGCCAGTACAAATCCTCACATAATAATACAGACGCTCTCCGGGTTACACAAACCCGATTTACGGAAATCTGGATTTACGGAAAAAGTTCTGTAAATCCCGCAAGTTGGTTTGGCATAATTGTTAGAGATATGTTCCCAACTTATGCAAAATTCAACTTACGCAAGGCGTTCTGGAACGGAACGCTTGCGTAAGTCGCGAAGCTTCTGTAATGAATATGCACAAGGGGGCTCAATTAAGCTCAGCAATGAGATTGCACAGGCTACCTTAATTCTATTATATCCTACCTTTTGAGCATTTGACTTCACAACTTTAATGTTATTTTAGCATAGTGTATGGGGTGGTTTTTTTTGTAATTATATATGCACTGTGCTAAGTGTTTTATAGAAGGCAGATTGAAGAAGTGCACTTTGCACGGTGGTAAGGCTTGTGGTAGTTTTTATTTCCAATGTAAGTTTGTTCAGCAGTCTTGGACCAGCTCCCGCCTCCGGCACAGGCGAGTTTACCCTCGCTGTAGACAGTTCCATTGTGCCGAAGGAGTGGATCTGTTGACTGGTGTCCCTAGCCTCTGTTTGTCAGAAGCTGGGAATGGGTGGCAGGGGATGGATCACTTGATGATTACCTGTTCTGTTCATTCCCTCTGAAGCACCTGGCATTGGCCACTGTCGGAAGACAGGATACTGGGCTAGATGTATTCTAGTATGTCTGTTCTTATAACTGCTGTCCTCAACCTGGAGCTTTAGGCATTCTTCTAGGTATCCTTGGGTCAAACCATTGAAGGTAAGTACTGAGACCTTAAACTTCATTTATTGTTCTATGGGAAGACAGTGTATTGAGCAGAAGACAGGTTTGATGTACTCACGATAGCCTGTGTTGCTGTGATAGGCAGCTTCATTCTGTACTAGTCGAAGTTTCCTGAGGGCTTACATCTTCATTTTCAGGTGGATCACATTGCTGTAGGCCAGCTGCAAAATGACTGACGTTTGTACAACTGAGCCCAGATCATCATCTTCCAGGATGGGACACTATCCTCTGGTCAGACATAGATGATAGAACATGTTACCTTCTAAAGGTTAGAGAGAGCAGGAGGACACAGAGGCGGATTGTGTAAACGGGCTTCTTTATTGCGGTACTTGTTCCCCTCAACTAAATTGTCGAGTAAGCACTGAATTGGTTACAGCACACTCCTTTTATCTAAGTTAATCTGTAAATATCTACATTTACTACAACACCCCCAAAACCTTACTGAGTAATATAAATGCCCATGCAATGAATATTAATAGCTATATACTGAATATAATTATTCCCACCCCTGATTACTGTTTACAACATTAGCATATTCTACAGATAACTTTTACTTTGAAGATGCATTTCTTTACAATAATTGCAGCTACAAATTTCCTTAATCAGCAGTTTGCAGGGGAGGGAGGAAGGGGCCATGACTCCGAGCTCCTTTGTGTAGCCGGGAAAGGAAGGGAGAGGGAGATAACACTGCTTTACCCAAAAAGTATTCTTTTAGATCCCCATATTCCTTATGCAGCTGCAAGCTTATCAATTCTTAACAAGCAGAAGGAAACTTTATGGCAGGATGACACTTTATCAAGCAAAGAAATAGTGCATGCCTGTGCCTACTCCCTAATACCATGCCAGCACATCAGCGGTTTCCTAGGTCTCTATTTAACCCTTACATATTCCAACACTCCCCCACTCTCTTCAAAGAAGGGCCCAGGCGCCCCTCCTTCCTGCACACTGAATGGCGGGGCATTCAGGCTGGAGGCCCTGGCTCCAGTTAGCCCGATACCTTGGTCCACTGGTCATGCTACGGGGAGAGAGAGAAGGTGGGTCATAAAAAGGGTAAGCTGCTGAGTTTACAAGTATGGCTTTCAGGGAGAGCCTAGGACAGTACATAATTTTAGGCACCCCATGAATACAATTAATAATGCAATTAATTTGAATAACACCCCTACAACATGAGTAATACAACCAAGAAGCGAATGTGTGTCTATTAGGCCTGTCCAAAGGGCATAGGCTATATCAGTCCAAGTACAATCAGCAGGCAGTTCAGTAGGTAGTTGGATGGAAGGCCTTCTTTCCTCAAAGGGCCTGGGCTTCCAAGACCTGAGTCCAACATCTGGGCCACCACCAGAAACACTGCTTCTCCTCCTTTAATAGGGTTAAAATCCTGTACACCATTTTGGAGCATATACACCTCTACCCTGATATAACGCTGTCCTCGGGAGCCAAAAAAATCTTAACCTGTTATAGGTGAAACCGTGTTATATCAAACTTGCTTTGATCCGCTGGAGTGCGCAGCCCTGCCCCCCCGGAGCACTGCTTTACTGCGTTATATCTGAATTGGTGTTATATCAGGTCGTGTTATATTGGGGTAGAGGTGTATTTTAAATGTGTCCAGTTGTTGGCAGTTGCAGAGAGCTGCCCCTACAGTGTTCATGTGCTCTTGTCCATATCATGAGTCCATTGAATATTTACAGAGAAACGTGGTATTGTCCAAACCAGCTTGACCACTTGATATAGAATTGAGTAATGCGCTCGTTCAGTTGTCCACAGCAATGAGTTTCATAGATCCATTTATGTACCAAAGTCCCAATGGCAGCATGTACATGTGTGTAATTGTGCCAGATGCTGGTGTACTTGTACTCTCAAGTGTTATATTACAGAATTGTGCACACTCCCAGCAGCACACTCCATACCCCATATACATTACATTTAATTGTCCACCCCCGCACAGGCCATTGGGTCTACTCCTTTATGACCATTGGGGAGGGGCACATTTAAATATTTTTGTTTTTGGGACAAACGATTATTTAACTTAATTATTGTCCATTTTACACCATTTTATTCTCCCTATCTATCCCCCAGTGGTCCTCCCTTTCTTATTATTCCCATAATGCTCATAGGGACCACCTTAGTTGCCATCTCATTCCAAGGTACCATTGCAACTATTACCCAGGTGCAAGCCCCCTAGTTGAGCATTTTGCATTCCTATACACGCCTTTTCGCCCAGATTCTATACACCCAACCCTGTGGTTCCTACTGCCCATAGATCCCTTTTGCAGTGACAATTCCATGTGTATTCCCTCACTCGCTAATTAAATTGTTGCTTCAACCCTTCTACGTATGTGCTACAGTTGGGGTGTACCCGGTCCACCCACCATTCTTTGGGGTGTACCACCCATCCACATAGTGGACTGAAAGGACACATTGACAAGCTCTGGTTGCACCCGCTCCCACAGTGGCTTCCACATGGTCATCCATAAGGTATTATTTCCAGCTCCAGGCTGCGGTCAGCTTAAATCAGAATCCTTCCAGCTTGGCATCTATATTAGCTGTAGGGTTACATTCTGCAAAGTGGTTAAATTGTCATACATCTAGCGTTCCAGGGGAGATTTTATGCCCAGTCTGGTATGTACCTAACTGCAAGCTTAAGGATTGTCCTCTATGGAGGTACATTATGATTACACATGGTAACACCCCAAGAGACCAGAGGGTTATATGTTTTTGGGACCCTCTGTGACAAATCATATGTCCAGATGACTGTGTTTCCCACTGTCATTCATTATGGTATATTTTAAGGAATACCATGAAATGTATACACTGCTGTGTATCAGAGTTTAGTGTTAGAAAGGATTTCAGGAGCACTCCCAAACTGTGGTCTGAATTGATCAGCTATGGTTGTGTATCTTCAACCAATGCATTGGTTGCATGCTCTTCAAAGTGCTTTTTTCTGCCAGTCAGCATAATCTCTGACTTGCCTGGGTTCAGCTTCTACCAGCTGCTCTTGTCCAAGCAGTGGGCCAGCTTAGTGCCAGCAATATTGTTGTATGTGGTGAAGCTTGGTAGAGGTGTCTGTTATCTACATATTGTGGGCACTTGAGTCAATGTCATCTCACCAGTTCTCCCAGTAACAGTATGCAGATGTTGAATAGGACCTAAGAGAGAATTGATGATTTTGGGACTTCACAAGTGAGGGGTCTGAGGCGATGTTCCCTCTAATTTTTTCCATCCACGTGCGGAATGAATTTTGTTATGTGCAGCACCAATATTGAGGTAATGTGCGGATGTGTGCCACCAGTACAAAAGGTTTCAGAGTAGCAGCCGTGTTAGTCTGTATCCGCAAAAAGAACAGGAGTACTTGTGGCACCTTAGAGACTAACAAATTTATTAGAGCATAAGCTTTCGTGGGCTACAGCCCACGAAAGCTTATGCTCTAATAAATTTGTTAGTCTCTAAGGTGCCACAAGTACTCCTGTTCTTTTTGCGGATACAGACTAACACGGCTGCTACTCTGAAACCTTTTGTACTGGTGGCACACATCCGCACATTACCTCAATATTGGTGCTGCACATAACAAAATTCATTCCGCACGTGGATGGAAAAAATTAGAGGGAACATCGCCTCAGACCCCTCACTTGTGAAGTCCCAAAATCATCAATTCTCTCTTAGGTCCTATTCAACATCTGCATACTGTTACTGGGAGAACTGGTGAGATGACATTGACTCAAGTGCCCACAATATGTAGATAACAGACACCTCTACC
>NC_048299.1:282556975-282585392 GCF_013100865.1 Trachemys scripta elegans | reverse complement strand
CCCCCCCCATGCACCCGCACCCCCTGCCGCCCCAGCTCTGGCCCCCACCCGCACCTCCTGCTCTCCCAGCCCTGGGCTCTCCCCTTACCTGCATCTCCTGCCACCCCAGCCCTGGGCTCTTTCCCCCCACCCGCATCTTGTGCCACCCCAGCCCTGGGCTTTTCTCCCCCCCCATGCACCCGCACTCCCTGCCGCCCCAGCTCTGGCCCCCACCCGCACCTCCTGCTGTCCCAGCCCTGGGCTCTCCCCTTACCTGCATCTCCTGCCGCCCCAGCCCTAGGCTCTCCCCCAAGAAAGAATTGGGTGGACTAAATGGACATTGCACCTCTCTATCTGAAGCCTAGCAAGGCAGGTACATGGATCCCACTAGAATTTAAAATGAAAAGGGAGGGGAGGCTCTACTAGACTGGGTAGCTTTAGATACAGTACCAGGCACGTAGGAGGATTTGCATTTCTGAGCCATGGAAGCAGAAATCTACTTTTCTTTTCCAGATTTAGCTAATATTCAGAAAGGGAATCCAGCACCTGCCTTCCAGATTTGAACACCCTCAAAATTCAGGAGTGCTCAAGCTCAATTTGGGCAGCCGTTACTTCATTTCCCCCAAATCAAATATACTGATCCACTGTAACTTGCTGTAGAAAAAGTAGAATAAATTGAGCAAGAAATGCTTCCCAGTGGTTATTAGGACTGGAATTGCTATTTTCAACAGCCATTGCTTTTTATTATTATTATTTATTTTTAAGTTTTAGTTTTATTTGTTTAAAAGGAAGACAGTGATATTGCATGGGCAAATTCCCCATAGAAACAAAGAATGGAATAAAAGAATAATAAAGGCACCTCAACATTTCCTCATTTATGTAGGGCAGCCTTATAATATGCATCTAGATAGCCTTCAATCACACAAGCTGAAAATTGTTCCACTTTACTGCAGTTCTGTAACCATATAGGAACCAATCCTGTCTGTGTTCTGTGCACATCCAAAATTCCTGCTGAATGACCCGCCCTGGGAGCGAATTACCAGTGACCCAGGGCTGGGGTGGCAGAAGGGTGCAGTGGGGGGGTGGCAGCCAACATTTTTTTTGCTTGGGGCAGCAAAAAACCTAGAGCCGGCCCTGCTCTGACAGACAGAGGCTAGGGACACCATTCCTTACCTGTCCTGGCTAATAGCCATTAATGAATTTATCCAGTTCTCTTTTAAACTCTGTTATAGTCCTAGCCTTCACAACCTCCTCAGGTAAGGAGTTCCACAAGTTGACTGTGCGCTGCGTGAAGAAGAACTTCCTTTTATTTCTTTTAAACCTGCTGCCTATTAATTTCATTTGATGACCCCTAGTTCTTGTATTATGGGAATAAGTAAATAACTTTTCCTTATCCACTTTCTCCACATCACTCATGATTTTATATACCTCTATCATATCCCCCCTTAGTCTCCTCTTTTCCAAGCTGGAGAGTCCTAGCCTCTTTAATCTCTCCTCATATGGGACCCGTTCCAAACCCTTAATCATTTTAGTTGCCTTTTTCTGAACCTTTTCTAGTGCCAGTATATCTTTTTTGAGATGAGGAGACCACATCTGTACGCAGTATTCAAGATGAGGGTGTACCATCGATTTATATAAGGGCAATAATATATTCTCAGTCTTATTCTCTATCCCCTTTTTAATGATTCCTAACATCCTGTTTGCTTTTTTGACCGCCTCTGCACACTGCGTGGACGTTTTCAGAGAACTATCCACGATGACTCCAAGATCTTTTTCCTGACTTGTAGCTAAATTAGCCCCCATCATATTGTATGTATAGTCGGGGTTATTTTTTCCAATGTGCATTACTTTACATTTATCCACATTAAATTTCATTTGCCATTTTGTTGCCCAATCACTTAGTTCTGTGAGATCTTTTTGAAGTTCTTCACAGTCTGCTTTGGACTTAACTATCTTTATCAGTTTAGTATCATCTGCAAACTTTGCCACCTCACTGTTTACCCCTTTCTCCAGATCATTTATGAATAAGTTGAATAGGATCGGTCCGAGGACTGACCGTTGGGGAACACCACTAGTTACCCCTCTCCATTCTGAGAATTTACCATTAATTCCTACCCTTTGTTCCCTGTCTTTTAACCAGTTCTCAGTCCATGAAAGGACCTTCCCTTTTATCCCATGGCAACTTAATTTACATAAGAGCCTTTGGTGAGGGACCTTGTCAAAGGCTTTCTGGAAATCTAAGTACACCATGTCCACTGGATCCCCCTTGTCCACATGTTTGTTGACTCCTTCAAAGAATTCTAATAGATTAGTAAGACACGATTTCCCTTTACAGAAACCATGTTGACTATTGCTCAACAGTTTATGTTTTTCTATGTGTCGGACAATTTTATTCTTAACTATTGTTTCGACTAGTTTGCCCGGTACAGACGTTAGACTTACCGGTCTGTAATTGCCGGGATCACCTCTAGAGCCCTTTTAAAATATTGGTGTTACATTAGCTAATTTCCAGTCATTGGGTACAGAAGCCGATTTAAAGGACAGGTTACAAACCTTAATTAACAGTTCCGCAACTTCACATTTGAGTTCTTTCAGAACTCTTGGGTGAATGCCATCTGGTCCCGGTGATTTGTTAATGTTAAGTTTATCAATTAATTCCAAAACCTCCTCTCGTGACACTTCAATCCGTGACAGTTCCTCAGATTTGTCACCTACAAAAGCCAGCTCAGGTTTGGGAATCTCCCTAACATCCTCAGCCATGAAGACTGAAGCAAAGAATCCATTTAGTTTCTCCGCAATGACTTTATCGTCTTTAAGCGCTCCTTTTGTATCTCGATCATCAAGGGGCCCCACTGGTTGTTTAGCAGGCTTCCTGCTTCTGAGGTACTTAAAAAACATTTTGTTATTACCTTTGGAGTTTTGGGCTAGCCGTTCTTCAAACTCCTCTTTGGCTTTTCTTATTACATTCTTGCACTTAATTTGGCAGTGTTTATGCTCCTTTCTATTTGCCTCACTAGGATTTGACTTCCACTTTTTAAAGGAAGTCTTTTTATCTCTCACTGCTTCTTTTACATGGTTGTTAAGCCATGCTGGCTCGTTTTTAGTTCTTTTACTGTGTTTCTTCAAGAGATCATTCATCAGCATCACCAATGATGTTCTATGTCCTGGCCTGACCATTGATTTTAGTTGGATTTGTGGGCACCCAGCACTTTTGGAAGTTTTACAGATTCAGGAGCTTGTCTTTAGGCGTCAGGTAGCCTCTGGTAATAAAATGGCTAAAGTTTTTTTTTGTTTTTTGTTTCTTTTTTTCTTCCCTTTCCCAGCGTTAAGCCAGCAAGCTGAGAGGAAAGGCACAGCTAAGGAAGAGAGCAGCTCCAAGCTCCCAAGGAAATCCAGCAATAAGCAGAATGAGCCAGCCCTAATACACAGCCCACATATAGGTAGGTGCAATATAGAGTATTTGATCATAAGGGGTAACAGGCCTTGTCTATATATAAAAGTGCACTGGTTTAACTAAAGGTGTGATTTTGAAACTGATTTAGTTAACCCAATGTAAAACCCTGTGGGGACACTCAGTACACAAAGTAGGTATTCACCCACGAAAGCTTATGCGCCAATACATCTGTTAGTCTATAAGGTGCCACAGGACTCTTTGTTGCTCAGTACATTTGTGATCACTTACACCTTGACAATCACTAATTTTTAATTCAGTGATCAATTAATCTTGATTGGTTAGAAAAAGCTATAATCTAGAATTACCTTGAGTTGATAATAGGTCGACAGTAGTGATGTTATGGTGGGGGTCTATTTTAGACCACCAAATCAGGAAGAGGATGTGGATGAGTCATTCTACAAGCAGGTAACAAGATTAGTAAACACACATGAGCTAGTATTAATGGGAGATTTTAACTTCCGTGATATCTGTTGGAAGACTATTACAGCAAAACATATGTCCTGCAAATTCTTAGCATGTGTAGGGGACAACTTTCTGATTGAGGAAACAACTAGAGAGTCATCCATTTTGGATCTGGTTTAGACCAACAGGAATGAATTAGTTGAGAACATGAAGGTAGTCAGGAACTTGGGAGGAAGTGACCATGATCTGATAAAATTCAAGATCCTATGGAAAGGAGAACATGAGAACAGCAAAACTAGGACACCAAACTTCAGAAAAGCAGATTTCAACTGAGTCAGAGAAATAATATGCAAGATCCCATGGAAAGATCAGTTAGGAAGAAAAGGAGTTGAAGGGGGCTGGCAGTTCCTAAAAGATGTAATCGTGGAGGCTCAACATCAAACTATTCTGATGCAGAAGAAAGATAAGAAGAGCCACAGAAGGTCAATGTGGCTGCACAATGAGATTTTTAACTATATAAAAACGCAGGCTGTCAAGTGATTAAAAAAATTAATTGTGTGATCAATCGCACTATTAATAATAGAATACCATTTATTTAAATACTTTTGGCTGTTTTCTACATTTTCAAATATATTGATTTCAATTACAACAGAGAATATAAAGTGTACAGTGCTCACTTTATATTTATTTTTGGTTACAAGTATTTGCACTATAAAAAAAACAAAAGAAATTGTATTTTTAAATTCACCTAATACAAGTACTGTGGTGCAATCTCTTTATCATGGAAGTTGAACTTACAAATGTAGAATTATGTGGAAAAAAAAACTGCATTCAAAAATAAAACAATGTAAAACTTTAGAGCCTGCAAGTGCACTCAGTCCTACTTCTTGTTCAGTCAATTGCTCAGACAAACAAGTTTGTTTACATTTGCAGGAGATAATGCTGCCCGCTTCTTGTTTACAATGTCACCTGAAAGTGAGAACAGGCGTTCTCATGGCACTGTTTTAGACGGCTTGGCAAGATATGTGCCAAATGTGCTAAAGATTCATATGTCCTTTCATGCTTCAGCCACCATACCCGGGAACGTGTCCATGCTGATAACGTGTTCTGCTCAATAACCAGCCAAAGTAATGCAGACCGACGCATGTTAATTTTCATTATCTTAGTCAGATGCGATCAGCAGAAGGTTTATTTTCTTTTTTAGTAGTTCAGGTTCTATAGTTTCTGCATCAGAGTGTTGCTCCTTTAAGACTTCCGAAAGCATGCTCCACATCTCGTGGCGCTCAGATTTTGAAAGGCACTTCAGATTCTTAAATCTTGGATCGAGTGCTCTAGCTAACTTTAGAAGTCTCACATTGGTACCCTCTTTGCATTTTGTCAAATCTGCAGTGAAAATGTTCTTAAAATGAATAACATGTGCTGGGTCATCATCCAAGGCTGCTATAACATGAAATATATGGCAGAATGTGTGTAAACCCAATGCAGGGGACATACAATTCTCCCCCAAGGAGTTCAGTTACAAATTTAATTAACGTATTATTTTTTTTAACTAGCATGATCAACATGGAAGCATGTCCTTTGGAATGGTGGCTGAAGCATGAAGGGGCATACAATTGTTTAGCATATTTGGCATGTAAATACTGTATTTTCTGGCGTATAAGACTACTTTTTAACCCAGGAAAATCTTCTCAAAAGTCGGGGGTCGTCTTATACGCCGGGTGTCGTCTTATAGGGCGGGTGCTGAAACTTCCAAGCCGGACTGGAGAATCTGCGGTCGCCGCATATGGTGGGGGGAACTCAAAAACGGCCGCGGCCGCATCCCCGCCCGATGACGAGGTGAGGGGGCGCCTCACCGGGAAGGTGTAAGTGAAGGGCGGAGCAAGCTGCAGGCGTCCGGGACGCCCGGGGTATGGAAAAAAGAGAGCGGCGCTGTGCCCAGAAAAACACGCCTCTTTCACCCGTCTGGCCTGCCCTTGTATCCTATTACCGTACCTCCTTCTCTGCCTCTCAGATCTCGCTCCTGAGGACTGCAGTGAAGCGGCACAGGCGCGCATGTGCGAGATCTGAGAGGCAGAGAAGGAGGTAATAGGATACAAGGGCAGGCCAGACGGGTGAAAGAGGCGTGTTTGCACTACCGCTCTGATAGTCTTGGAGACAGGGAGGGCTGGGCAGGCAGGGAGAGCTGACCAATCCAAGCAGGCTTTGTATACAACAACCAGCCAATCGCCGGTAAGGTATATCGCTTGCCGTGATTGGCTGGTTGTTGTATACTGGGTACCACATACAGTACAGCACCAGTATCTGTACCTGTTCATACAGTATAGCACCAGTACATACAGTACAGTATACAAATGTCCAACAGTCAAAACCCCATCATGGCTCCACCAGCAAGAAGAAAGAAATATGAAGCCAGTTTCAAACTTAAAGTTGTAAACTTTGCCATGGAACATAATAACTGCGCTGCTGCAAGACAATATGGAATAACAGAAAAGATGGTTCGGGACTGGAAAGCAAATGAAAAAGCATTAAAGAGTATGCCAAGGGGTAAGTGTGCATTAAGAAGAGGCACTCCACATTGGCCAGAACTCGAAAAACATGTAGCAGACATGGTGAATGAGCATCGCCAAAACGGTTATGTAGTGACACGAAATAAAATACATTTGTTTGCACTTCAGTGGGCCAAATCTAACCCAGATCACAGCAACAGATTTAAGGCCACTGTATCCTGGTGTACTAGATTCATGGGAAGGCATAATATGGTACTGAGGCAAAAGATGAAAATTGCCCCAAAATTACCTGCAGATCTTGATAGCAAAGTAAATAGTTTCCATCGATACGTAATACAACAGCGCACTAAACATGGCTATGCGTTAAGTAGTATTGGAAATATGGATGAAACTCCAATGACTTTTGATATGGTTGGAAATAAAACTGTCCATCAAAAAGGTGAAAAAACAATTTTAATTAAAACAACAGGACATGAGAAGTCCAGTTTTACAGTGGTACTAGGATGCACAGCTGATGGCGCCAAACTGAGACCAATGATTATTTTTAAAAGAAAAACAATGCCGAAATTCAAGTTCCCTGTTGGTTGTTTTGTACATGTGAATGAAAAAGGCTGGATGGATGAAGAAGGGGTAAAGCTATGGCTTGATAATGTATGGAGCAGGCGACCAGGTGGACTTATTCAAAAATGTAGTCTACTGGTGTGGGATATGTTCAGGGCTCATTTAACTCCCAGCACCAAGCAAATGCTTGCAAGACTAAACACAGATGCGGCAGTTATTCCTGCAGGATTGACATTGTTGGTACAGCCACTGGATGTGTGCCTAAACAAGCCATTTAAAGATCGCATTCAAGAACAGTGGAATGAATGGATGGTTAGCGGCGAAAAGTCATTCACAAAAGGAGGAAACATGCGTGCTCCACAGTTGGATGTTTTGTGCACGTTTGTCATAAAAGCCTGGAATGATATTGATGCAGAAACAGTAATCAAGTCTTTCAAGAAGTGTGGCATATCAAATTCATTAGATGGTATGGAGGACGACTACTTGTGGCAAGATGATGAGGAAGCCGAAGCTGAGACCACACCATCTGATACGGAATTCGATCCATACGATGACTGCCTTACAAATGTATCACAAGATGTCATTGATGTACTTATGATATCAGATGACGAACAGGAGGATTTTGAAGGCTTTTAAAGGGAAACTGTCACGCCAGCAAAACCTGTAAAAATACCGTAGCTTGCAGTTATGATGGGCGTTGCTAACTCGCCAGGGACTTGCCCGGCACTTGCTCTCTCTCTCTTGTTTGTTATCTTCCTCCTATCATCATCAGTTCCAGTTTGGTTGACAGCTTAGAAAACAAACAGCATGGCAGCTCCCATGGGTTTATTGTCTTATCCTTCCTTTCAGCTTTAGAGTGAATTAGGAAAAGTTTAATCCACTTGCACTGTTTTATGTTTACATGTTTGATGACAAACAGCCTTATGTTTATAAGTGACAGTTTTCCTGCTAAGTACCTGCATGTCATAAGCATTTGAATTAAAATTACCATATTGAAATCAAATCTGATGTTTTTTTAATTTTTTTTTGGTGTGCGTTGGAAGAGGGGTAGTCTTATACGGCGAGTATATCCCAAACTCTATATTTTAACTGGAAAAGTTGGGGGTCGTCTTATACGCCCAGTCGTCTTATACGCCGGAAAATACGGTACCTTGTAATACCAGCTGCAAAAGTGCAAATGCCTGTTCGCACTTTCTGGTGACATTGTAAATAAGAAGAGGGCAGCATTATTATGACTATCTGGATCACAGAAACCCTCTTGGGAGCTGCCACCCGACGTGCCAAGACTACTTCTACCCCTGCTTTCCCTGCCAGCTTGGAACCCCCGCACCCTTTCTTGCTGAGCCAGACACTCCCATTTGCTCCAACAAAGAACCAGGGTCTGAATTACTTGCCCCAAAGCTGCAGGCTTACCTGAAAGCAGCTAACAAAAGTGTTCCTGTCTTTAACACTCAGATGCCCAACTCCCAATGGGGTCGAGACCCAGATAAGTCCGTTTCACCCTATATAAAGCTTATACAGGGTAAACTCATAAATTGTTCACCCTCTATAACACTGATAGAGAGATATGCACAGTTGTTTGCTCCCCCAGGTATTAATACATACTCTGAGTTAATTAATAAGTAAAAAGTGATTTTATTAAATACAGAAAGTAGGATCTAAGTGGTTCCAAGTAGTAACAGACAGAACAAAGTAAGTCACCAAGCAAAATAAAATAAAATGCGCAAATCTATGTATAATCAATCTGAATACAGATAAGATCCTCACCAGTTCCAGAATGCTCCCTTTTACAGACTAATCTCCTTTTAGCCTGGGTCCAGCAATCACTCACACCCCTTGCACACTGTCCTTTGTTCCAGTTTCCTTCAAGTATCATGGGAGGTGGAGAGGCCCTCTCTTTAGCCAGCTAAGACCAAAATGGAGGGGTCTCCCATGGGCTTAAATAGACTTTCCCCTGTGGGTGGAGACCCCGCCTCTCTCCTGTGCAAAGTCCAGCTCCAAGATGGAGTTCTGGAGTCACCTGGGCAAGTCGCATGTCCATGCATGACTCACAGTTTCTTACCAGGTAGCAGCCATGGGTCACATGCTACCTTGAACGTCCTCAAGTAGACTTTTTATGTGGATTGGAGCATTCCAAGATTCATTGTCCTTTAAGTGTTTCTTGATTAGGTACTTAATTTCAACATTCCTTTCTCCAGGAACTGACCAAATGCGCTACTAAGGTTATTTAGCAATCAAGCCATTACACAGCCGATATTCATAACTTCGAATACAAAAATGATACATGCATGCAGATAGGATTAATAGATTCAGTAGATCATAACCATATAGATATGTTACATAGCATATGTAGCATAGATAGATTCAGTAGATCATATTCCAGTAATGTCATATTCCCATAAAGCATTATGGGGTACAGCATCACAATTATCTCCACAATTATCCCCATGCGGGCAGGGGACTGGACTCGATGACCTCTCGAGGTCCCTTCCAATCCTATAATCTATGAATCTATGAATCTATAAATGTAAACAAACTTGTTTGTCTTAGTGATTGGCTTAACAAGAAGTAGGACTGAGAGGACTTGTGGGCTCTGAAGTTTTACATTGTTTTGTTTTTGAGTGCAGTTATGTAACAAAAAAAATCTACATTTGTAAGTTGCACTTTCATGACAGAGATTGCACTACAGTGCTTGTATGGGGTGAATTGAAAAATACTAATTCTTTTGTTTATCATTTTACAGTGCAAATATTTGTAATAAAAATAATATACACTTTGATTTCTATTAAAAAACAGAATACAATATATATGAAAATGTAGAGAAACATCCAAAATATTTAATAAATTTCAATTGGTATTCTATTGTTTAATAGTGCAATTAAAACTGTGATTATTTTTTTTTAATTAATCACGTGAGTTAACTGCAATTAATCGACAGCCTTAATAAAAACCAAAAGGGATACATCCAGGAAATGGAAGTAGGGGCATGTCACCAAGGAGGTAACATAGGAATAGTGAGAGAATGTAGGGACAAAATTGGGAAAGCCAAGGAAAGAATGAGTTACAGCTGGCAAAGAATGTTAGAGACAACAAAAAAAGGTTCTTCAGATATGTCAGACAAAAAAGAAAGATGAGGGATTGTGCAGGTCTGCTGCTCAATGGAGAAGATGAACTGGTAATGGAAGATGATAGGAAGACAGAGCTGCTCAATGGTTACTTTGCTTCAGTTTTCTCACAAAAAACAACTTGTGACCAGATCACTAGCAGATTTACCATAGACAATCAAGGGGGAAGGATGCATATCAGGATACGTAAATAATACATCAGAGATCTGACCAGTTTGAATGAATTCAAATCAGCAGGGCCAGATGCTATTCACCCGAGGGTACCGAAGGAATTAGTTGAAGAAATCTCGGAGCCACTGGCAATAATATATACAAACTCATGGATAATAGGAGAGAGCCCCTCTCCAGTCTTCCAGGACAACGTAGTGCCCATCTTTAAAAAGGAGGAGCTGGGAATTATAGACCAGTGAGCCTGACTTTGATACCTGGGAAGCTATTAGAGGAATGAATAATATACCTGGACTTCAGCAAGGTTTTTGACACAGTCCCACATGACATTCTGATAGGTAAGCTGGAGAAATGCGGGCTCGACACAACTACCGTGAAGTGGGTACATAATTGGTTAAGCAACCGCAAACGGAGGATATTAATGGAACGATGTCAGATTGAAGGGAGGTCTCAAGTGGGGTTCCACAGGGATCTGTTTTGGGTCCAGTGTTGTTTAACATCTTTATTAATGACCTGGATGTAGGAATAGAGAGCATACTAGTGACATCTAATTTGCAGATGACACAAAGCTGGGGGAGGGGTTGCCAACACTTTTGGAGGAGAGAGCTAAAATTCAGAGGAGTCTTGATAATAGGAGAACTGGGCTTTAGGCAACGAAGACAAATGTAAGGTGCTACACTTAGAAAAGAAAAAGCAAATGTACAAATTCAGAATGGGGGATAACTGACTTGGCAGCAGCACTGCTGAGAAGGATCTGGGAGTTCTGGTGGATCACAACCTCCAAATGAGTCAGCAATGCTATGCTATTGCAAAAAAAGCAAATGCTATTTTAGGTTGCGTTAACAGAGGTATAGCATGCAAGTCAAGGGAGGTGATAGTACTGCTCTACTTGGCTCTGGTTAGACTTCAGTTGGAGTACTGTGACCAGTTTTCGTCACCAATGTATAGAAAGAATGTCAAGAAATTGGAAAGGATCCAGAGGTGAGTGACAAAGATGATCAAAGGGATGGAATACAATCCATATGAGCAAAGGCTGAAGAAACTGGTTATATTTAGTTTAGAAAAGAGGAGATTAAGGGGAACACAATAGCAGTCTTCAGTAAAAGATGGAGAAAAGTTGTTCTCTCTGGCCACTGAGGACAGGACAAGAGGCGATGGGTTCAAACTACAGCACAGCAGATTTAGATTAAATCTCAGGGAAAAACTTCTAACCGTAAGAACAGTGGGACAATGGAATGGACTGCCTGGAGATTTTCAAAAGGAGACTGGATAGCTAACTGTCTTGAAAGGTTTAGATACAACAAATCCTGCATCTTGGTGGGGCTTAGACTAGATGACCCTTGCAGTCTCGTTAACCCTGATTCTGTGAGTCTATGATTCATGAAGACGTTAATCAGAGCAGAGCTAATAGCATTCCCTTCAGTCCTCACTAGATGTCTCACCACCTTTCAACTGATCATTATATTTGGACATGTTTGAAACTAAAGTAGACAAAGCATTAGAAAAACATGAGTGAGAAATACTGCATTGGACTGTGAAAGGATGGGCTAGATGACATCTGTGAAACGGCTTTTCCATCTCTAACTTTTGCAGTTCTCTTAGAATTTGCCTTTGTCACGATGTTGTAGCTGCAGGGTGTGTGAGAACTCTCAACTGCTCAAATCAGTTGGTGCTGTAGGAAGTGGGGTAGAAACACAGGAGGGAGGGGGAAGCTCCTAGCCACTCCTGTCCCAGCAGAAGATACGGTAAGGGAGTATGTTGCCTTTGACTATAGCTTGGTGGAAAGGTTTTGTGGCTCTGATTCCCTGTGTGATCTTGTACAGATCCCATTAATCTTCTTGTGCTTCCATTTTTCCCTCTGTAAAGTTAAACTAATGCTACTTCCCTTCCTCACAGGGTTAGGGTGTGTGAGGATGAATTCCTTAATGTTTGTGAGTTGCCCAAATTGGGACCATAAAGACAAGAATCTAGAAAGAAAATGGTTTGGTTGTAACCTGGACTTGCATTCGTTAGTGTTTAGCAGAGAAAGGGCCTCAGCATCTACTAAAAATCTTGGGTGCATGTTAATTTGGTCCTGCAGCTTTAAAGATGTTTAAATTCAGTAGATGCTATTTTTTTCTTTCTGTGAAGTTGCTTGAGGCATATTTGCCTGCCTCTGCCTGCTTGGGCTGAGAGCTGCAAAATTGTTATGTGAGAGGAATGCGAGCTTGTGCCAGCCTACGCTCATTTGTGCTGGCCTTGCAGAAATTCCTAGGAATGGAGGTTGTGAAAGCCATCACTGCTGCATCAATAAATAAGCAGTCTCAGCTCAAGGAGAGCAAGAATCTCTCAGAACACAAACTGAGGAATAGAATGGCCAAGAGGACTCCATTCCACTGCTCAGGGACTTCCACCAAGGAAGAGTTTGGACTCCAGAGGCAAAGTTCAGGTCCACTGCTATGTTGGGGATTTCTCAGAACAATGTCAGACAAAACAAATCTGCGGAACTGTCCCAGATTGAGGTGTCATTAGAGGAGGTTTTGGAACAAATTGATAAATTTAACAGTAATAAGTCAGCAGGACCAGATGGTATTGATCCAAGATTGATATATGCCATCATGTGTCAGCAATGCCCCTCTGCCATGTACATTGGCCAAACCTGACAGTCTCCATGTAAAAGGATAAATGGGCACAAATCAAACATCAGGAATGGTAACATACAAAAGCCAGTAGGAGAACACTTCAATCTCCCTGGACACTCAATAACAGATTTAAAAGTAGCCATTCTTCAACAAAAATCTTCAAAAACAGACCTCAGAGAGAAACTGCAGAGCTACAATTCATTTGCAAACGTAACACCATCAATTTGGGCTTGAATAGAGACTGGGAGTGACTGGCTCACTACAAAAGCAATTTTCCCTCTCTTGGTATTGACACCTTCGCATAAATTATTGAGAGTGGACCACCTCCGCCCTGACTGAATTGGCCTTCAACATTGGTTCTCCATTTGTAAGGTATCTCCCTTCTCTTCATGTGTCAATATATATTTATGCCTGTATCTGTAATTTTCACTCCATGCATCTGAAGAAGTGGGTTTTTTACCCACAAAAGCTTATGCCCAAATAAATTGTTTAGTCTTTAAGGTGCCACCAGAGTCCTTGTTGTTTTTATTGACCCAAGAGTTCTGAAGAAACTCAAATGTGAAATTGTAGAACTACTAACTGTGGTTTCAGAGTAGCAGCCATGTTAGTCTGTATCCACAAAAAGAACAGGAGTACTTGTGGCACCTTAGAGACTAACCAGTTTATTTGAGCATAAGCTTTCATGGGCTACAGCCCACTTCATCGGATGCATGTAGTGGAAAATACAGTAGGAAGATAGATAAATATATATATATACACAGAGAACATGAAACAATGGATGTTACCATACACACTGTAAGAAGACTGATCAGTTAAGGTGAGCTATTATCAGCAGGAGAGAAAAAGAAGTGTTTGTAGTGGTAATGAAAATGGCCCATTTCCAGCAATTGACAAGGAGATGTGAGGAACTATGGGGGGGAAAATAGTTTTACTTTGTGTAATGGCTCATCCACTCCCAGTCTTTATTCAAGCCTAATTTAATGGTGTCCAATTTGCAAATTAATTCCAATTCAGCAGTCTCTCGTTGGAATCTGTTTTTGAAGTTTTTTTGTTGTAATATTGCAACTTTTAGGTCTGTAATTGAGTGGCCAGGGAGACTGAAGTGTTCTCTAACTAGTTTTTGAACGTTATAATTCTTGACGTCTGATTTGTGTCCATTTATTCTTTTACGTAGAGATTGTCCGGTTTGGCCAATGTACACGGCAGAGGGGTATTGCTGGTTTGTAAATCAGCTTCTGTACAAGATGACTGGAGGATAGCTAATATGCTCCCAATTTTTAAAAAGGGCTCCAGAGGTGATCCTGGCAATTACAGGCCAGTAAGCCTGATTTCAGTACCAGGCAAATTGGTTGAAACTCTAGTAAAGAACAGAATTGTCAAGACACACAGATGAACATAATTTGTTGGGGAAGAGTCAACATGGTTTTTGTAAAGAGAAATCATGCCTCATCAATCTACTAGAATTCTTTGAGGGGGTTAACAAGCATGTGGACAAGGGGGATCCAGTGGATATAGTGTACTTAGATTTTCAGAAAGCCTTTGACAAGATCCCTCACCAAAGGCTCTTAAGCAGCAGTTCTCAAACTGTGGGTCGGGACCTCAAAGTGGGTCATGACCTTGTTTTGATGGGGTTGCCAGAGCTGGCTTAGACTTGCTGGGGCTCGGTGCCAAAGCCCAAAACTGAGGGCTTCAGCCCTGGGCGGCAGGGCTCAGGTTACAGGCCCCCTGCCTGGGGCTGAAGCCCTTGGGCTTTGGCTTTGGCCCCCCGGCCTGGGGAGGTGGGGCTTTGGCTTGGGCGGGCTCAGGCTTCAGTCCCCCCTCCTGGGTCCTATAGTAATTTTTGTTGTCAGAAGGGAGTCACACTGCAATGAAGTTTGAGAACCCCCTGCTCTTAAGCAAAGTAAGCTGTCATGGGATAAAAGGGAAGGTCCTCTCATGGATTGGTAACTGGTAAAAAAGTATGAAACAAAGGGTAGGAATAAATGGTCAGTTTTCAGAATGGAGAGAGGTAAATAGTGGTGTCCCTCAGGGGTCTATACTGGGACCAATTAGATTCAACATATTCATAAATCATCTGGAAAAAAGGGTAAACAGTGAGGTGGCAAAATTTGCGGATGATACAAAACTACTCAAGATGGTTAAGTCCAAAGCAGACTGCAAAGAGCTACAAAGGGATCTCACAAAACTGGGTAACTGGGCAACAACTATAAATCCCAACTATATATATATAAAATGATGGGGTCTAAATTAGCTCTTACCACCCAAGAAAGAGATCTTGGAGTCATTGTGGATAATTCTCTGAAAACATCCACTTAATGTGCAGCAGCAGTCAAAAAAGCTAACAGAATGTTGGGAATCACTAAGAAAGGGATAGATTATATTATATTGTCTCTATAGAAATCCATGGTACACCTACATCTTGAATATTATGTTCAGATTTGGACACCCCATCTCAAAGAATATACAGTAGAGTCGCATCATACGCGCATTTAACTTACGCGAATTCAACTATACATGCGCAATGAGTGTATGCCCCGGAGTGAGCGTTAGATGGAAGACGTGAATTTGCTGTTCCCTCAGTCGGTCTCAGTTCCCACGTGCCTCTCATAGTGTGAGCGTCTCGCCGCGCTGAGAGTGATTCTAGTGTTTAAAGATACGTATTTTTCATACAATATGGCTCCTAAACGCAAGCCAACTACTTCATCCGGTGCTCAACTGAAGAAACAGCGATCTGTTCCAACGCTGGAGGAAAAACTGGCTGTGTTGGACTTATTGAGAGATGATATGTCGGTCTCCAACATGGCGTTGGCTTTAGAACCTAACCCCCGCGTAAGATGCAACTCCACTGTATATTGCAATTGGAAATGGTACAGAGAAGGGCCACAGAAATAATTAAGTTGATGTAAGGAGTATGGAACAGCTTACATATAAGGAGAGATTAATAAAACTGGGACTTTTCAGCTTGGAAAAGAGACAATTAAGGGGGGATAAGATAGAGGTCTATACAGTCATGACTGATGCGGAGAAAGTAAATAAGGAAGTATTTACTCCTTCTCAGAACACAAGAACGGGTGATGCTCGCTCAATTAGAGCTCAACCCTACCGGATGGCTCCTCAAGCCAAAACCGCAATAGAAAGGGAGGTCAAGGACATGTTACAGATGGGTGTAATCCACCCCTCTGAGAGTGCATGGGCCTCTCCAATAGTTTTGGTTCCCAAACCCGATGGCAAAATCTGCTTTTGCGTGGGATTACTGTAAACTAAGTGCTGTCACTCTCCTAGAAAACTATCCAATGCCACGCACAGATGAGACTTAACTAAGGGGTACTGGCAAGTGCCTCTAGATGACCCAGCCAAGGAAAGGTCAGCCTTCATCACCCAGGGCTGTATGAATTTAATGTGCTCCCTTTCAGGCTGCAAAATGCACCAGCCACCTTCCAGAGACTGGTAGATAATCTTGTGGCTGGATTTGGGGAATTTGCAGTCACCTACCTTGACAATGTGGCTATATTCTCAGATTCATGGGCAGAACACCTGGAACACCTCCAAGCTGTCTTCCATTGCATAAAGCAGGCAGAATTCATTACTAGAATTGGTTTGATAACTACTGAGCTGGGTGTGTGCAGGTGTGGGTTCATTAACATCTGGAGCAGAGATCCCCCATCATGCAGTGCTTCCCTGCTTTTCTGATCCCAGAGTTCCGTGTGGTTGTTGCCTTGGAATCTCTGTTCTTCATTCTGTATGCTAATGGAGATGCCTCCTTGTCCCATCTTCAATGCAAATGAGGCTAGGGGAGTTTCCTTAATTCTGTCATCCTTATCCCAAGGGTTTAGATGTGTCTCCCACAGCCTTTTCATTGCTTTTTGTAAGTCTTTCTTCTGATGCAGATTTGGTTTAAGCAGAAGTGGGGGGGTGGGCAGGGGACGGTCTTTCATGAGTCAGACAGGCTGGGTACTGCACCCTGGTTCCCCAAGAACACAGAGCTGCTAAATAACAAGATGGACCATTGGTGTGACCCAGTATGGCCATTCTTATGTTCTAAAAAGGGCATCAGTGACAGGCTCAGAGGAGGTTGTGTGTCTAGTGTGGTGTGAACAAGTGGGGTGACAGCCAGGGGCCAGTTATATTATTTTCCTGGCTGAGTATAACTTGCAGTACTATGGGAGTAGTGGGGCTAACACAGAGCATAGGAATTTGTAACAATTACATTTGCTGCTATCACATTGTTCACTCTGGCCTTGTCTATACTATGTTGACATAAGTTACATTGCTCAGGGGTTTAAAAACCCCACCCCTCTAAGCGACGTAACTTACATCGACTTAACGTGGTGTAGCTATGTCGGTGGGAGACTCTCTCCTGTCAACACAGCTTTCACCTCTCGTTGAGGTGGATTAATTAGGTCGATGGGCGAGCATTCTCCCATCGATTTATCGCATCCTCACCAAACCTGTAAATCAAACACCACTGCATCGATTGCAGCAGTGCCAATTTAGTGCGGTAGTGAAGACAAGCCCTTTGTGTGTTAAACCCCTTTTCCCCACTCTGTGTCTGTCTTGTCTATTTGGATTGTAAACTCTTCAGGGCAGGTCCTGCCTGTTACTCTGTACAATGCCTACCATGGTTTTTTGGGGGGGGCGGGGGGTATGCGAGGGGGAATGGAAATGTCTTGATACTGCCTTAAAGCTAAACTTTGAAAAGAGAAAAACAAGAATGGACAATTCCAATTGTATGACATGCTGTAGAGAGGAGGAAGTTCTGTCTATGCTGCTTATAGAGCTTCCCATCACTGAAGTATCTGAAGGAGGATGGTTATGTTCCATTGGACATAAGATCAGGGAAGCTATTTTAGTTATAGGGAATGTGGTAGGAGAAGGAGACAGAGGGAATAATGAGATTAGCTGAATTTGTGGACATGTAGGTTGAGAGTGGGAGGAAACAAGATGTTGTTAAAGACAAAGCAATGCAGAGATTTTAAAATGAGGGTTGGGATTGTGAATATGAATACATATCTTTAAAATATTGAAATTGCATCAGTGTGTTGTTTTATTCTTTAATTTCATTATATTTCAACCATGCTAGTTGTATCTGTCTTCTGTGTTGAGCATTCCTTGTCATGCTATTTTACCTTTCCAGAAACTCAGGTTTTATTATTTTCTTGTTTTAAGCATATTCTATCCTGGTATTTAAAAGATGGCAATGGATTTGCTGGTTATAATAAGAGTATAATATATTTCAGTAAGTAACTTAAAAGTATAATTGGCACAGAACAGTCTAACACATCAGTGACACCATTGCTTTTTAGGGAGTTATAGACTATTTAGAATCATGGGACCTCAAATGCTCATGGATTAAGGTCTAATTAGTAAAACTACAGATGGTTCCTGATGGTCATCTGTTACATACCACCAAATCTCACTAGTGAAGAGGATGAACTGTTCCATAAGCCTCTGTCCATAATGTCTAGGAAGAAAAACTGTTTCCATGGGTGGACTTTAACCTGTAGAACATTTGCTGGGCATCTCATGTAGCCAGTAACAGAACTTCCGTACAGTTTTTAGCAATAATCGCTGATAACTACTTCACACAAAGTCTGCACCCAACCAGGGGTAACTCATTACTCATCCTCATTCTGATGGATGAAGAAGAGTTAATCACTGACCTAAAAATTAGTGGTTGCCTAGGTACCAGTGATCATGATCTGGTTGCATTTACTTTGTGCAAACAGAATATGGCATCACCCAATAATATGGATATCTGCAACTTTAAAAGGGTTAATTTTTCCAAAGCTTAAAGCCATTGTTGGCAATTGAGTGGTAACAAACTTAAAATGGGAAATGTGAACAAAAACTGGAGATTGTTCAAGGACATCCTACTGGTTGCTCCAAAACCCACAATTCCACAAACATGAAAAGAAGTTATTCTGGGCAAGAAGCCATCCTGGTTAAAAAAGTATGTGGAAGCGATGATAAAATGTAGATTACTATAACAAGGATGGAAAAAAGGGGAAGTAAATTGCAATGAATATAAATGACAAGTTAAAAATGTAGGTGACTGATAAGGGAAGCTAAAGGAGCCAGTGAACTATTAATAGCTAATAAGGTTAAAAACAATAAGAAGGGATTTTTACAATGTAGGATTAACATTCCCGAGGTCAGCTATAGGTCTGTTGCTAGATGTAGATAATAAAATTGTGAATGGTGATGAAGAAAAGACAGAAATGTTCTTTCTGTTCTGTATTTGGAGTAGGAGGGTGTTTCCATCCCATATGATATTGTGAATGAAATAGAAAGTTTACATTCTGTAACAAAGAAGGATATGAGGCAGCATCTGTGAAATTAGTTTCACATCAATACACCTGGATAATTTACACCCAAGAGTCTTAAAGGAACTAGCTTAGGAGCTCACCAAACCACTAATGTTAATTTTTCTCCAAGGCATTTGACTTAGTATCACCTGACATTCTGATGAAAAATCTTGCATTATATGTAATTAATAGGGCACATGTTCAATGGATTAAAAACTGGCTCCTTTGCAGATCTGAAAATAGAGTTAATAGGAAAACATCAACGAGCTGGGTCTCCCAGAAATTGGTTCTTGGGCCAATGCTATATAATTTTTTTATCAGGTGATCTAGGTGTTGATATAAAGTCTTTGCTGGTAAAATTTCCAGATGATACAAAGATTGGTGGTGTAGTCAATAATGAGGAGGACTGATTATGGTTACAGTGATCTGAATCACCTGGTTAAATTGTAGGTCACAATCCAACAAAATGCATTTTAATACAGTCAAATGAAAGTGCTTATGTGAGCGAGCAAATAGGAAGTGGAAGAAGATATAGAGAGATGGAGGTGTGTACAGAAAAGAAATGGTATGAAAATCAGCAGAAATAACAGTATGTGGTCTGTAGATTTGATGATACCTTGCAGGAAGATGACAAGACTGTAAGTCTGGGGTGCCAGCCACTACCAAAGGTACAGAAGTTCAAGTACCTACGTTTGATAGTATAGTATAATGGTGAATTCAATGACAAATTATCAGCATAACAGTAAAGGCATAGACTAAATTAAGAGAAGAGAGAAGAATGATGTACAACAGGAAAATGCCTATCGAATTGAAAAGTAAGATCTGCAAGATTGTAATTAGGCTTGCTCTTTTGAATGGCTCTGAATACTGGGTACTGAGGAAAAGACAAGAACAGATCTTGAATACAGAGGAAATGAAAATGTTAAGATGGATGCTTGGAGTTACAAGGATGGACCATGTTTTGAATGAATAAGGGGACGTGTGAAGGTCATACCAATTATAGAAAAGTGAAGGGGATCCAGGTTAAGATGGTTTGGGTATGTGAAAAAGATCAGAAGAATATATAGAAAACAGGGTGTTCTATTTAGAATGTAGGGTAAGAGAAGGGTTGGAAGACCCGAAACTAGATGGATTGTCTGGCTAACCTGATAAGGAGAGCTTTAAACTAGGTCTTATGAGGGATGGTGACAAATATCTGGCCAATGTGCATCTAGGCTCAAGTAATGAGGACAAGGGAAAGGGGCTAATTTCTGGAGACGGGTCTAGAAACCACAATTGTATTAAAAAGGCAAGAAGAAAAACAACAGGGTAATCTTCAAAATATCTTTGATGCCTGTATACAAATGCAAGGACTATGGGGATCAAGCAGGATGAACTAGAAGTCATGGTATATGAAGAAAATTATGACTTAATTGGCATTACAGAGACTTGGTGGGACAACTCCCATAATTGGAGTACCAGCATTGAGGGAAATAGCTTGTTCCGAAAGGATAGATATGGGAAAAAAGAAGGAGGTGTTTGCTGTATGTCAAGAATATATACAGTTGCTCTGAGGTTCAAGAGGAAATGAGTGACAGAACTACTCAGAGTCCCTGGGTGGGGATAAAAAGGGAAAAGAATAGTAGCGATGTTATGGTGGGGGTCTATTACAGACCAGCAAATCAGGAAGAGGAAGTGGATGAGTTAGTCTACAAGCAGGTAACAAGATTAGCTAACACACATGAGCTAGTATTAATGGGGGATTTTATCTTCCCTGATAGCCATTGGAAGACTATTACAGCAAAACATAGTATATCCTGCAAGTTGTTAGCATGTGTAGGGGACAGCTTTCTGATTCAGAAAATTGAGGAAACAACTAGAGGGTCATCCATTTTGGATCTGGTTTTGACCAACCAGGATGAACTGGTTGAGAACGAGAAGGTGATCAGGAACTTGGGAGGAAGTGATCATGGTCTGATAGAATTCAAAATCCTAAGGAAAGGAGGACATAAGAATAGCAAAACAAGGACACTGGGCTTCAGAAACGTGGATTTCAACCAACTCAGAGAAATAGTAGGCAAGGTCCCATGGAAAGACCAGTTAGGAGGAAAAGGAGTTGAAGGGGGCTGGCAGTTCCTAAAAGGTGTAATACTGGAGGCGCAATATCAAGCTATACCGATACAGAGGAAAGAGAAGAAGAACCACAGAAGGCCAATGTGTCTGCACAAGGAGATAGCTATATAAAAATCAAAAGGGATACATCCAGGAAATGGAAGGAGGGGCATGTCACCAAGGAGGTATACATAGGAATAGCACGAGCATGTACGGACAAAATTGGGAAAGCGAAGGCAAAGAATGAGTTACAACTGGCAAGGGATGTTAGAGACAACAAGAAGGGGTTCTTCAAATATGTTAGACCAAAAAGAAAGATCAGGGATGGTCATTGGTGCAAATAGGGCGGTATGGTCTGGTACTCCGAACCAGTAAGCTATTTATAGGCGGTACAGTGTACCAGAAAGACAGAGGAGGAGCAGAACATGGCGGCCCCACACCAGCAGGTCCTCCTGCATGGCTGTACCTCCTCCAGCCCTTCTGCACAGCTGCGTGCCTGTGCCTCTTGTCTGGGGTCTGTACAGCAGCCTCACCGGAGGACAGGGCTGGGGGGCAGTACAGCTGCGCCGGAGCGTTCTGCTCCTTTCGCCGCTGTGGTTCCTGGGAGAGCCCTGAACCGCAGGGCTATCCTGGGAACCGCAGTGGCGAAAGGCGCAGAACATGCAGCACCTCCGGCATGGCTGCACTGCCTCTAGCCCCGCCCCCAGCCCTTCCACACAGCTACATGCCTGTGTCTCCCATCGGAGGTCTGTACAGCAGCCCCGCCAGAGGACAGGGCTGAGGGTGGTACAGCCATGCAGGAGTTGTGGCAAAATGAGCAGAACCCCATGCCAGCAGCTCCTCCAACGTGGCTGTCCTGCCCCCAGCCTTGCCCCCACCAGCCCTGTCCTCCAGCAGGGCTGCTGCTGTACAGACCCCCCAGACAGAGGAGCTGCCAGCATGAGGCTTGGTTGCCAGCGTGGCTGAAAATTTTTTTTCTGCTGTCAGAGGGAGCTGATTTGAAGCTCTTCTGCGGCAAGTCCCAATGCAGGTGTGACTGTGAAGTGACTATCGTGCCAGAGAGCAAGCCGCCTCTTCTCTTAGCAGCCCACACAGCAGCTGTGCCATGTCCACCCACTGGGACTGCTCCCCGCCCCCCGGTAACATGGGATGGATCATGGGGAGAGGAGGGGGAGATCATGGGGCCCTGGGTTGGGGGCAGGGCAGGGTCACGTGAGGATTCACGTGGGGGGGGGGTCACATGCCCCCCCCTTAGCTGGTGCAGCATACCAGTAAGAAATGAATTCTACTTGCATCACTGGGGATTGTGTGGGTCTGCTGCTCAATGGAGAAGATTAGCTGGTAATGGAAGATGATAGGAAGGCAGAGCTACTCGATGCCTACTTTCAATCTTCTCACAAAAAATTACATGTGACCAGATGACTAACAAAGTTACCAGAGACCAGTGTTTCCCAAACTTGGGACACCACTTGTGTAGGTAAAGCCCCTGGCGGGCTGGGCCTTTTTGTTTACCTGCCGCGTCCGCAGGTCCGGCCGATCGTGGCTCCCTCTGGCCGCGGTTCGCTGCTCCAGGCCAAGAGGAGCTGCTGGAAGCGGGGCGGGCCGAGGGACGTACTGGCAAGTAAACAAACCGTCCCGGCCCGCCAGGGGCTTTCCCTACACAAGCAGCGTCCCAAGTTTGTGAAACACTGCCATAGACAATAAAAGGGAAAGGATGCAGATCGGGATAAGTAAAGAACATGTGAGATCTTCTAATCAGTTTGAATGAATTCAAGTCAGTGATAAAAGATGCTATTCCCCCAAGGGTACTGAAGGTATTAGCTGAAGAAATCTCGGAGCCACTGGCAAACTCATGGATGACAGGAGAGGTCCCGGAAGACTGGAGAAAAGATAACGTAGTGCCCATCTTTACAAAAGGGAAAAAGGAGGAGCCAGGGAATTATATACCAGTGAACCTGACTTCGATATCTGGGAAGCTACAGGAGCAATGTATAAAGCATTCCATTTGCAAATACCTGGAGGATGAAGGGATAATCACCAGCAGCCAGCTTTGATTTATGAAGAACAAATCATGCCAAACCTTCTTTGACAGAGTAACTGGTTTGGTGGATAGGGGGAATGCAGTGGACATAATATACCTGGACTTCAGCAAGGTTTTTGACACAGTCTCACAGGACATTCTGATAAGTAAGTTGGAAAAATGCAGGCTTGACAGAACTATCATTACATGGATACAATTGGATAAACAACTGCAAATAAAGAGAAGCTATTAATGGAATGATGTCAGATTGGAGGGAGGTCTCAAGTGGGGGTTTGACAGGGATCTGTTTTGGGTCCAGTGTTGTTTAACATCTTTATTAATTAACTAGATGTAGGAATAGAGAGCATACTAGTGACATCTAGTTTGCAGATGACACAAACCTGGGGGAGGGATTGCCAACACTTTTGGAGGAGAGAGCTAAAATTCAGAGGGGTCTTGATAAATAGGAAAACTGGGCTTTAGACAACAAAATGGTATTCAATAAAGACAAATGTAAGGTGCTACACTTAGGGAAGAATAACCAAATGCATAAATTCAGAATGGGGCTAACTAACTTGGCAGCAGCACTGCTAAGTAGGATCTGGGAGTTGTGGTGGATCATAACCTCAAAATGAAGAACAGGAGATACTTAGGTGTTGCTAATGTCCAATGCCCCCTGCAAATGGAAGAGAACTGATTAGATGAGATATGCACAGTTGATCCCAACAGGCGATCCATGCCCCATGCTGCAGAGGAAGGTGGAAAAATACCAAAAAGTTCCTACCAATTTCCAATCCCAAATTTAGCAATCAGATTGACCCTGAGCATGTGAGTAAGACATACCAGACAGGAATCTAAGAAAAAGGATTCTTTGTACCACTTCAGAACACTGGTCTATCTCGTCTAGTGTCCTGTCTCCAGATGTGGCCAATCTCTGGTGCATCAGAGGAAGGCAAAACACACACTAGAACACTTCTGGCCAATTGTGCATCAGGAGAAAAACTCCCTCCTGATCCCTGCACATGACTAGGTGAAGCATGAGATTTGATTATAGTCATTATCTTAATACAGAGCAGCAAGTGTTAAGAGCATGTTGAGGGCAATGCAGACAATCCTGTTCTCCCCATGTCCCATGAAGAAAGGGGATGGACAGGGTGTGTGACAGTATGTACCAGGTCTTCTCTGTCCCCTGTTGGAGCGATCACCACCCTGACACAGCCACCTGAAGGAAGAGTATCACCTGGAAAAGAGCGGCAGAGAGAGGAATTACTTCCAGTCAGACTCTAATGGAGAAGGATTCAAAGACCCACTCCCATATAGATGGACTAAGGCTAGAAAAAGAAATTCAAGATAATACAGGTGGGAACCAACAATGCAGGCTGGATGACTGTCTTGGAAAGCAGTGACTCAGAGAAGTACTTAGGGGTCATCCTAGATAATTGCCTCAACTTTAATTCTCAGAACAATGCTCTGGCAGAAAAACTAATGTGATCTCTGGATGTATAAAATGGGGAATATCAAGCAGACCTAGGAAAATCATCTTGTATGCAGCATGGGGCATGGATCGCCTGTTGGGAATCAACTGGGCATATCTCATCTAATCAGTTCTCTTCTATTTGCTGGAGCATTAGCAACCACTAAGTCTCTCCTGTTCTTTAAGTGGCTGCATGTGTCCATTTCACTGGAGCTGGAGAACTTTTTCCCATAGCAGTTCCTGTCAGGGCAGCACCTGTACCCTCCAGGCACTCATGCTGTTTAATGTGAGCAAAAGTGGGTGGAGCTGCCCTGACGTCCTGCAGGTTCTTCTTACCACTTGTGTTCAGTGGTCTCAGTGTGTGTGTGACCTCCTCATGCTTTCCCTCTTTGGAAAATTTCTAAAGCTCTATTTGTAAATAGTTTGTTTAAATGTTTATAGTTTTAATAGTGTTCATAGGTTTCTGTTTTAATTACATTTTCTTTGTTTTTTATTGACATTAGTTCGGTACTGGTCATGGCTGCAATAAGTTGATGCCAGACAGCTATCCCCACTCCGGTTGCTTAAAGTGCCTGAGTGAGGGTCACGTTAGGCATAATAGGGAGAACAGGTCCATCAGTGGCTATTAGGCAAGATCGTCAAGGATGCAATCCCATGCCCTGGGTGTCCCTAAAGCTCCAACTGCCAGAAGATTGGACTGGATCACTCAAAATTGTCCTGTTCTGTTTATTCCCTCTGAAACATCTGGTAGTAGCCACTATCAGAAGACAGGATACTGGGCTAGATGGACCCATTGGTCTGATCCAGTAGGGTTATCTTATATTTTTATAAGTGCCCAATCTCCAAAGGATTCAACTTTGAACCAAAAAAAAAAAAAAAAAGACAGACATTCTTGGACATTCTGACAGGGGCAGCTTTGTGCTCCCATTCAGTACCTAGTCTCTCAGTCTGCAAGGACTCGGACTCCCCTCACTTCAGCAGTGCACTGCCCAATTTAGCAGCATTCCTGCGCCAAAAAAAATGGGATAGAAGATATTCTCCCTCTGTGGTGCCTACCAAGCACCAGAAGAAGTTTTGTGCTCCTGCTTCCACAGTCTCATTGAAGGACTCACATAAGAAGCTGCCAAGTACCAAGATTAGGGCATCCTCAGCAAGGCAGTCTTCAGTGCTGCTCCCTGGCAGTGATGAGTTGTCGACTCCAACACCTCAAAGAGTACTACTGAGACCGACTGCATTGCCAGCTTCATCTGCAGCACCAACTTCACAAACAACTTTGTCAGTACTGACAACACCTGAGGCATAAGTGGCCTCAAGGGATCTCTTAAGCTTGTTGATACAAGATTCACTGTTCATGCAGGATGAGTTGCTTCCTGCATCCCCCTTAGACACGTGGGGACTGGCTCTGACAATGGCCTTGGTACTTACTAATAAATTGTCATCACTGGTGGATCCTGCGTTGGTGTCATCCGCTGGTGTTTCTGTCCACCATGCTAAGCACTCAGTACCGTCAATAGGAAAGCCTTGAATGTTTTTGGTGCTGCCCTCATCTCACTGGCAGTCGATCCCATTCACGTGTTTCTCTGCCAGGTACCGCACCATCATGATGTTCTAATGTGGACTTGTCATCTAATTCTGAGGAGGGTTCCTATACATAAAAATCCTTCTCTACAAGGATTTAAGTATCACCTCAAAGCACAGATTGAGCTCTTGATACCAAGATACCTATGTGCACAGATTAGCAGAAATGCTACGGTGTGGTTGAATCCCATTCCATACCAGGAGCAGCATTTACCTTTCTGGCATCCTTGGTGAGTTCTCCTAGATTCAAGGGCAATTTCTTCTTGACACGAGACTCCAAAATTGCATGCAAGGTACTTTTCTCTATCTACTACCATCTTTCTGTACCAATGTTGGCACAAGATCACCACCCAAGCACTGTTCCCTGACTGGTACCATCTTCAGTGCTGATGTTGGCGGACAATCACTGTCCAGGTGCCATTCTCCAGCTGGTACCATCCTCTGTACTGGCGTTGATACTCATCAGTCAGAAGAATGTTTACCTTCAGCTCCTGTTCCTTCTCCTTCAGAGGTGGTTATCCCACCTGACCAGATAGACATCTTACTGACACCAATGAATACCTTCTCATATTTCCTGAATGAGGTTGCTGTATCTGAGTTGTCTTCTTCAATCACCGGCAATTATAAGACATACCAGGAACTTATGAAGACAGTTGCTAACTCCTCTGGAGATCCAGCCTGAGCTAGTTCAAGATATGACCACAGGCTTATGAGGATTTTACATTAGTCCGCTCTGGCTAGGATAGCTCTGCCTATTAATGAGTTGGTTTTGGAGTTTACTAAAATCTTGTGGCAGGTCCTCTCCTCTAGTGTCCATTGCTAAGTGAACTGAAAAGAGGTATCAAATACACTCTGAAGGACATGAAAGTTAATTGCATCCCTCCCCAGGGTCCTTGATGGTGATGGCGAGGATGAATTAAAATCCACTCCCAAGAATAAAGAAGCTAAAACACTTGATTTATTTGGGAGTAAAGTTTATTCGTCATCTGGTTTACAATTTAGAATGGCAAATTGTCAGTCAGTATTTGCCAGGTATGACTATTTGAATTGGGAAGCAATGTCTAAACTTGAGGACAAATTACCAGTTGATGTAAAAGAAGAGTTTAAGGCCTTTATTATTGTTTGGTTGCCCACTCCTCAATACAGTCCACACTAGATGAAGCAGGGTCAGTGGCTTGGATGATGGCCACAGCCATCACTATAAGTATCATGCTTTGTGGCTCTAGGCATGGGGGTTCCAGCTGAAGTACAGTACACTACAGAAGATTTGCTTTTTGAAGGACCAAGTTTGTTTTCTGGGGAAACTGACAAAGCTGTGCACTCCTTAAAAGATTGCAGGTGACCCTGAAGTCTTTATATCCCTGCTGCAAAGAGGAAACAGTTTTGCCTTCCTGTCCAGCAGAGATACCACTTTTATGTGCCATGGCAACTGGATTACTCCAGGAGATACCAAAGTCTCAGAAGAAGAGCCCAGCTCCCCACTATTACTTTATCTTCTACCATTAGACATCCTTCTACCTCCAAGTAGTCTGACTTTTTGGTCAAAGGCAGCAAACCACTCTGATTTCCCCTTCCCACCTCTCTTCCCTGTCCTTTTTGTGGATTGCCACGGGCACGCAGGGGTGAAAGAAAATGCAGGCCTGTTATTTACCAGGCTGCACGTGGCAATAAACTATATTGGTAAGGGATGCAAGGAGAGTATGGGTCACGATGCAAACTGCAGACACACACACACATACACAACTAAAATTAATCAATTTAAAGTTTTATTGGGGATAATTACAAGGGGTAGGGGAGCAGCGTTTGATTAGCTAATAGAGTTAATGAAACTTAAAACACACAATGAGTAAAATATCTACTAACAATATTTATAAACAAAGATGCGGCATTTAGTAATAACTGATACTTACAAATACAAACCAACGCATAACCACCGGCAAACGTAGACACTCTGTTTGAAACACGTGAGCTGAGAGAGAGGCTTCGAGGTGATCAGGCTCAGTTATGGGTGTACACAGGATACACAAAAAGAAGAACAGGAGTATTTGTGGCACCTTAGAGACTAACAAATTTATTAGAGCATAAGCTTTCGTGGACTACAGCCCACTTCTTCGGATGCATATAGAATGGAA